>NC_135792.1:21848637-22016137 GCF_051106095.1 Pogona vitticeps
ATGAGATGCCCCCATGTATAAGAATCCCCCTACTTTTCTAACCCAAAATTAAGAAATCTAAGTGGGGCTTAGCAAGTGTAGGGGGAAAGGGATCAAAGTGCTGCAGGATTGCTTTCATCCCTGCCTTCTCCCTTCGTACTAAGCCCCACGGGGCTTAGCAAAAGGAGGGGGAAAGGGATCAAAGCAATCCTGCAACTGCACAATCATTTTGATCCCTTTCCCCCTTCTACAGCCACGGGATTGCTTTGATCCTTTCCCCACTCCTTTTGATAAGCCCCATGGGGCTTAGCAAGCAGAGGGGAAAGCAGGGATCAAAGTGATCCTGCAGTTCTTTGATCCCTGCTTTCTTGTTGCTAAGGATTAGCAGGCTGAGGGGAAAGCAGGGATCAAAGCCCTGCAGGAACAATTTGATCCCTGCTTTCCCCTCCACTTGTTTTTTATTCTCCTCAGCTTACTTCCATGTATAAGATGACCCTTAATTTTAAGTCTAAAATTTTTAGACAAAAGTATAGTCTTATACATGGAAAAATACAGTATTATTCTCCTGCATATACCTATTGCCCCATGTGAAAATAGAGAACTTTTTTTGAGTGTACTGTGAGGTCATGAAGGAGACCAGGCAGCACATCATCATCAGAGGAGACCTTTCTCTTGATCTCATTACCTTCAAAGGTGCATTTGGTGGGGACACATGAGAGGGCCTTCTCGGTGGCTGCTCCCAGACTTTGGAACTCCCTCCCACTTGAGGGCCATCTTTGTTGCCCTGCAAGCAAAGACCGTTTCTTCAGTGACTGGCTGCCTGAGCCTGATCTTTTTAGATGGACTGTTATTCATTAGAACTTTGAGTGTGTTTTTAATACTGCTTGTGTTTCCAGTTTCTAAGAGTGGTAATTCTTTGTTCTTTTTAAATATTTCTCTACTTCATGTTTTTAGCTTTAATATATTGCCTTTTAATGGTGCACGCCACCTTTATATACTCATTGTTTTGTTCTTAAATACTGTATTGCCTTTTAATGTTGCAAGCCACCTTGGGTCCTTTTCTAAGGAAAAAGCCAGGGTAAAATTATTTTAAGTACATAATAATCAAAAGTACAGATATTCTCCTCACAATAAATAGTTTCACTTTTACCCCCCTTCCACCCCCTGCATTTCTGGTGTGCAATCCGCCTTCGTGTTCATGATTTGACCATCTCCTCTGTGGGCTGAAAATAAACATCACCATATTTGAATCTTTTGGGGGAGGAGAAAATGAGTTGTTTTCGCTCTTTACTGGAGATAGCTCAAGAACATATGGGAGTTATCTGAAGCAAAGCAATTGTCAGCTCATTTGTTACTTCAACAACCTGATTCCTTTTGACTTGTTTCCAGTAATAGATTGTGCCACTGTTTGTGTGTGTGTGCTGCCTGGAGGATTTTTTAAATTTAGTTTTTGTTTTCTTTTTTAATTTTTAACTCTCTTTGTTATTGGTTTTCCCTTGCTCCCCACCCCAGATATTTAATTCCTGTCTAATGTGGCACCTGGTACAGATTAGTAGAGGTGATTTTTCAAAGAGAGACAGTGTGGTGTAGAGTACTACTAGTTGAAGTATTGGGTTCAGAGTTGGGAGATCTAGATTCTAGTGCCCTCTGAGCCATGACACGTTCAGGAGGACTGTGGGCCATTCACACATTCTCCATCTGCCCTGTCTTACAGATTTGTTATGAGCTTAAACTGGGAAGACAGAGAGTGGTTGAGAGAAAAAAACAGGATATAATATAGCAAATAAATAAGGAACTTGCCACTTTCCATGTTGGCTCCACCCTTTTTGACTTTTGCCATCTTGTGATGGTCAGAGAGGCCAGCCGACTTGTTTCCCTTAATGGCTCGACTTCTTAGATCAGTGGTCAGGGAACAGGGGTAAATTACCCCAAATAGGATAAAAATGAAAATCCTGGGGGTAATGAGGACGTGACCCTAACCCCCTTCCCTCCTCCTCCTCCTCCTCTGCCCAGAGGGGGGGTCCCTAGCTGCCCAATTGCCCCCTTCCCACCCCCACCTCTGGCCTGGCTGCAACCAAGCCATGGCAGATAGTGGCCAGCAATGGGCCCCGGCCAGCGGCGTACGGCGGTGGGGCCGGCCATGGCAGATGGTGAGGCCAGGGCGAGTGGCTGGAGCACCCCAGCCAGAAGGAGCCTCTCCTTCCAGTTCCTGGAGAGGCAGATTGAAGCGGGGGGTGGTGGGGGTGGCTATGATGGCAGTCCGGGACAGGCTCAGCCTCCCAGCACCAGGATGACAATGCCCCCCATGCCCCGTTCCCGGAGGGGCCCATTGGGCAGCAGCGCTGCTCACCTGGCCACGCAGCTTCCTTTGGTGGCACATCTGCGCCGGCCAGGCCTGGTGGAACCTCTTGCCCTCCATGCAGCCGCATCACACATCCTGCTGTCTGAGGAAGTCACACAGCATCCCGAGAGACTCTTCCCATCCTGCTTATAACTTTTTTGAACTGTTACCGTCTGGCAGAAGATATAGAACAATTAAGACTCAGACCACACGTTTTCTAAATAGTGTTTATCCCAGAGCTATAATTGCAATTAATAATGAGCTTAAAGACCACCAGTAGTAAATAATTAGTTGGACTGTGTTACTTGGCCTGCGGTGTAGATGTTTGTATTTTTAATGGGGGACTTTTAGTGGGTGGGGAGTGTTTGGGGAATTTTATGTATGTGCATGTGTCTGGTCTCTGGGTGTCTGTGAATTTCGTTGTATGGGTATACTGTGTATATACTTACAGTGACAATAAATTATTATTATTATTTTTATTATTATTATTGATGGTGAGGCCTGTGGGATCCCTGATGCCGAGGCCCAATGCAGCTGCCCCGGCGAGCAGCCCCCAGAGCCAGTGCTGGTACCACTCCTGGAGGGCGAGCCACCTCCTGCTCTTCAACAGCTGCTCAGGAGCCACCCGCCAGCGGAGAAAGGAAGCCGGCCCTGCGGGGGCCAAGGACTGAGCGCGGCCCCGCCAGGCAGCAGAGGGGGAGGCGGAGGCGGCCCAGGCGGAGGCGGCAAGGCTTCGGTGGTGGCGCTCAACTGGCCACGCATGACCAAGATTCTTCCTTTCAAATCAAGGGAGTAATGCCAGGATATATAAATTTTTTAGGGGGTAAAAGGTAAAAAAGTTTCCTGACCCTTGTCTTAGATGAATATATATAGAGAAAGAGGTGTATTGTGATGAAATATAGACATACCTAATAAACCTTGGAGCTATTGCACTTATAAAATATTCTCAACTTGGATTTATTTTTACTTGTTGTAAGCCTATTCATTCATCCGTAGTTGAAGATACACTTATATTTCCCTGTAACATCTAGGAGGGAAGGAGAACTCAGCCTGGTTGGGAGACGGCCATCTGTTATTGCGATGCAAGGACACCTCTGATGCGCGTTGCATCTCCTTGGTCTTTTCAAAGGTGTCAAAAATCCCATCTTTTCCACAGGCTTGTGAAACCTCTGGCCCACAGTGGCCTGCTAGAGCTCAGGGTCTTATCTGTCATTTTCGCCAAGCTTGACATGATGTGCTTTAGCCGGGCGGATGATTTAAGGGGTGAACAGCCATCCATTAAAGCCCAAACCGAGTGCAGAACATTAGCATTTGAAGCCAGGGCTTGAGAGTTAAGAAAAAGAGAAAGAAAGAAAGAAAGAAAGAAAGAAAGAAAGAAAGAAAGAAAGAAAGAAAGAAAGAAAGAAAGAAAGAAAGAAAGAGAGCAGGCAGGAACATGGATAACAAAGCAAGACTAAATTAGAAAAAGGCAAAAGGATGGAGGATCGGGGGACCTGAACACTCAGTTGGAGTTGCCCAGAGACTTTAGTTTTATTACTTCCCGGATGAATAGATAATGATTCCAGAACAGCAGCTGTGCAAAGAAATATAACGACCTGCTAATCTACCTCCTGCTGTCGCCAAATACTTGTGAGAGTCCAGACGCCCAGGTCACAACTGCACAGCCATGTCAGATTCTTGCTTAGCGGCACACATCACATTCCACCTCCTTTCAGGGAATCTGTTCAGGGAGGAGGCAACTGCTGACGTGAGGGCGTCATCCATGTTAAAGCCTTTATTTGGAATGCTTGTGGGAGTTAGGTAGGCCACGTTCACGGTTCAACCATTGCTCTTCCAGCAGCTGTTGTCTGAAGAAATAATCATGTTGCGGTAAGTCAGAATTACCTTATCCCCCCCCCTTTCCAGGTGGGGGATACTCAGAAGTGGTTTACATTCCCTTCTTCTGAGGGACTGTGCAGCTTGGCCAAGGCCACCGAGGCTGGCTCTTCTCTCGGGAGGCCCAGTGGGGAATCGAACTTCCAAACGCTGGCTACACAGCCACACATCAAACTCGTTGAGTTATCCAGCCAGCGAATTGTTCACATGCGTATTTACTTATTAAAACATGGAGGACTTCACACTTGTCAGGTTGCATCTTATGGCTTTGTTTGTCCCGGATACCTTTCTTAGAAAATCCTCCAAAGATTTTTTGATCACCCAGAGTCATCTTTTGTTGCAGAATCCATACTGAACTCGATCTACGCTGTAGCTGTGTCACGGTACCATAACCAGCATCTTCAGCCTTCAACCACTGGTGTGCTGAATTGGGTTTTGTTGTTGTTTTTCTTTGTTTCTGTTATGGGTTTATGGAAACAAAAATCAGGGCAAAAACATCCCACCACATCTACCGATTTTTGCCGTCATTGTCCTTTTTTGTACAATAGGGTCAAATCTCCCCTGCCATTTTCCATCAAATAACGGTGCAGTGGGACAGCAACGGCATCCATTGGGTGGCAGACTCTGACATTCCCATCGGTAAAAGGAAATACAAGTACCATACCAACCTTCCTGTTAATCCATGTCCTAATTACAGTGTTAACTCTATAGCTGATGCTAACTGGGGTCAGAATACCTACAACCCACTGAATACTAGTTTATTTGCTTTTTATCCTAACATATGAGGTCTAAAGGTCAGGAACAATTCTTACCTTTCTCAGAGTTCTTAGTTCTTTGCTTTCTCAGTATGAAAAGGAAGTTACATTGCCAGTTCAAGGTAAAGAGCATGCTTTTGGATGACATTGTCTATATTTATCACTCAATTATTCAACACTTGATCATGATGAATGGAGGAATCCTACCTTGATGGTACAGCATCTGCTTTGCATGCATAAGATCTTTGGTTCACTTCCAGAATCTCCACACAGAGGTTGGGAGCACATTTGCCACCAGAAATAACATACTTAAGAAACTGACTGTGGGGGGGGGGCACCCACAAACAGCAGAATATGCTAGTGCCATGGATACAGCTCTTATTGAATCACGCTGGATTATTACTAGCTGCCTGAAATCTTCCCCAATGAGCAGGTCTGTTATTTGGCTGGCACTGCCTCTCCAGAAGTACATCGAAGTACATAAAGAGGTGCTAGCAAATAATGAGCACAACAATGTGGCAGTAAACCCATGGACACCAATCCCCCTAGATGGTGGTTTAAATTGAGGAAAAGACTTCAGAAAACATCTCAAGCTCTAAATCTTAAACCGGATAGGCCTAGATTAAATCTAGGGTGCCAGTGGGGCCAACGATTCTCTTTCAAGATAAGCAAGACTGGTCTTTGTAAATTACATGATCTGTTTTTAAATCTGGGGACCATTAGGATCACCTGTTTGTGAACCAGAGGAGGTAAAACAATTTTACATTTTATCAATCATAACATGACACCTGTTCACCCAAAGTTCCCCATATTTGTCACAGCTCAAGTACGGACTGTCTGTGACAGTTTTGCCAGATTTGGCACTGATTAGCAGCCCAGTTTCACAGTTACATAAGTTATGTTCATGTTTGGCCCTCCCATTTTTAGAATTGCCTTATACAACATTGCCAGCACAGGATCGTTGTGTGCTCCCATGCAACAATAATTTATAAGACACGCATTGCGGCACAGTGGGCAAAATCTTGTTGTGTAAAGTGATGCCAGCGTAAACCAGATCCAGTGCCAGAAATAATTTATTTAAACTAGTTGAAAGCTTCTTATCTCCCTTTCTGGTTTTGAGGCTCCCTAGGGATCTCCTTTGCCCTGGAGAAGACCTTGGGAGCCTCAGACTGGAGGGAGGGGTGTTAATAGTCAAAAACTACCACCAGAGTGCTACCACCAAGATTGAGACTTCCAGTGTGATTTTACTTCGACAAGATTTTGCCCATAAAACGCAAACAGGGAACAGCACATTGAGCTTGACTTTGCCCACTCTGTACACAGTAACTGTGCTCACCTTAAGTGCCATGGAAGGGAAGTAGTTCTGCTGATTTTTTGACTTTTTAAAATTCCCCCTGTAAGTATGTGCTTATGATGCCATTCATTAATTAGTCTGCTTCTAAATAAATTTGAGATAGTACCAGTATGTGTTCTTATTCCATTGGCTTAGATGCATGCAAGGAAATGGCATTTATTGACATCTACACATATAAATCTAGTTGACATTTGTTCACATTTATCAATACAGTTCTAATTCTAGATAGAATTTCCGGATTATAAAAAGAGATACTAACTTTAAGGAGCGGCACAACATGAATGTCAAATATTGCTTGCCAATATCATTTAAGATCCTGCTCATGCATGTCTTTAAATAATAAAATGCAGTTATAAACTGACCCCATTTCAGCACAAAATAACAAAAAAAAATGAACACATGTATTTTTCTTTAAGACTTTGAGGCAATCAAGGACGTAAATCTTCCTTTGCAAGAACAAGGAAATACTAAAATTCTTCTAATTATCCCACAATTGGGCAAAGCATTTTGTGACACTTTTGGCTAGAGAACAATTATTTTCTTGCACAAATTGAGCAAAAATTTGGGAATAATGGGGAAATGTGCAAATAACACAAAAATAGTGTTGAAATTGCAGTGGCTGCTTATTTGCTGCATGAAATTCTAAAGATTAGAAACATGTTAGGGGTCTTTGCATCTTTTTTTTAAAATCAGCCATTGGTTCTGTGCTTGCCTACCCGTATGTGTGTGTTGCTTCTCAAAATGAAAAGGCACTATTTTATGCAGAGCCAGGATGAAATAATTATAGAGATTTGGACATTTTAAAAAAAAAATCATTATTAGAGATATCTGACTTAGGCACAATGACATATACATGCCTAGATTACATCAAGATTAGACTATGACAATGTGTTCTACACGGGACTGCCAGTAACTTAAAGACAGTTCAACAAACTGCAGCTGGTACAGAATGTGGCAGCTAGAACAGTTTTTAAGAGCTCAAAATCTGGATGCTATTATAATTTACTTCTGACAATGGCACCCTATTTGTTTCCAGGCTGAATTTGAGTACAGGGGTGGGCTTTTAAAAGCCATACAGGGACTGAGATCATGTTATCAGAAGGACTGGCTGAAACGGTATTAGCCTGCCCAAGCATTAAAAATATTGTTCTCTCTTCCAAATTGTATTATGGCTCTTATTACCCTTCTTGTTTTAAACTGTTGGAGGCTGTCTTGGGCACCTCATTGACAGGATAGAAAACAGGATAAAAGAAGTGAACAAATGTCATCATCATCATCATTAAAAATGAATAAGAAAAGTTGTGTTTTTTTATGGATAAAATGCCTCATCTCTAACTGGTGTGTTGTTTTAAAAGCATGTAAGCAAATAAAGCTTAATCCTTCTTTTTTCATATGGATTTGGGGATGAATAATTTCCCATTGAGAAAAAAAAAACACTGAGTATTTTAGACACTGCATTTCCAAATAAAGTATCATCAATTTGCAGAGAAGCTATTTATAAAAGTGAGCTGCTCTATTAGGAGATTGGCGTTAACCAGAATCCAATGATAAGTGATGGAGCCTAATATTCCATCATTATGGCTATCGTTTAAAAAATGCATGCCCGCCAGGATGGTGTAATGATTTTGTATTACTTAGGAAAACTTCTGCAGTTCTTCCTCTCATCTCTACTCCCACCCAGTCCAGTTGCTTCATTACTACTTCATTAGATTTCATCTTCTACAATGTTTGCAGATCTTCAGGGAAAGAAAAACACACACACACACACACACACACACACACACACACACACACACACACACACACACACACACACACACAAATAACAGTCCAACAAATGTAGTGACTTTAGAAAAATGCCTTTGAGACTGTCAACACTTTAGATACATTTAATGCCCCTTCTTCAAATGCTCTCAACATGGCATGCCTTGGCATCCATAGCAAAACCCATTAGCTGTGACAGGTTAAGACAGCTCTGCAGACTCTACCACAAAGGTTTTGAATGTGTGCCAGCCTTTTCTCCCTTCTGTTCTGCACTCTGCCACATAGCAAACCAGGAAGGCCACATCTATAACCTTCCTTTTACGATTCATGACCTGGGGGGGGGGGATGGGCAGTTTTTTCAGGCCTCTACGCTGTTTCTTTTATTTCTGTTTATTAACAAAAATAGGCAACCAGGGCTTTCTGTGCACATTCAGCTGATTTTGTACCTCCGTCGCATAAGTAATTGCTAAGGGGTTAGAGAGTACTTGTAGACACTGGACAATGGTTAAATTAAAATGCATTGATCACAGAAACTCTGTAATCAATATGTTCTGATGTGTACTTTTCACAGGCCTGAAAAGTCCAAGATCTATGTTAACAAGTCCTGATTCTCTAGCAGTTTGACACTGTGCTCACAAAGTTTGGTTGTTGGTGGTGTTTAGTCGTTACATCATGTCCGACCCTTCGTGACCCTGTGGATCAGAGCATGCCAGACCCTTCAGTCTTCCACTGCCTCCCGGAGTTGGGTCAAACTTATGTTGATAGCTTAGATGACACTGTCCAACCATCTCGTCCTCTGTCGTCCCCTTCTCCTCTTGCCCTCACACTTTCCCAACATCAGGGTCTTTTCCAGGGAGTCTTCTCTTCTCATGGGATGGCCGAAGTATTGGAGCCTCAGCTTCAGGATCTGTCCTTCCACTCAGGGTTGATTTCCTTTAGAATGGATAGGTTTGTTCTCCTTGCAGCCCAGGGGACTCTCCAGCACCACAATTAAAAAGCATCAATTCTTCAGCAGACAGCTTTCTTTATGGTCCAGCTATCACTTCCATACATTGCTACTGGAAAAACCATAGCTTTGACTATGCGGACTTTTGTTGGCCAGGTGATGTCTCTGCTTTTTAAGATGCTGTCTAGGTTTGTCATCACTTTCCTCCCAAGAAGCAGGGGTCTTTTAATTTTGTGGCTGCTGTCACCATCTGCAGTGATCAGGGAGTCCAGGAAAGTAAACTCTGTCACTGCCTCCATATCTTCCCCTTCTATTTGCCAGGAGGTGATGGGACCAGTGGCCATGGTCTTAGGTTTTTTTTTTTTTTTTTTTTTTTTTTGAGGTTGAGCTTCAGATCATTTTTTGTGCTCTCCTCTTTCATCCTCATTACGAGGTTCTTTAATTCCTTCTCACTTTCTGCTATCAGAGTGGTATTGTCTGCATATCTCAGGTTGTTGATGTTTCTTCCAGCAATCTTAATACTGGCTTGGGATTCCTCCAGTCCAGCCTTTCACATGATGTATTCTGCATATAAGTTAAATAAGCAGGGAGACAATATACAGCCTTGTCTTACTCCTTTCCCAATTTTGAAACAATCAGTTGTCTCATATCCAGTTCTAACTGTTGCCCCCTGTCCCACATATAGGTTTCTCAGTAGATAGATAAGGTGGTCAGGCACTCCCATTTCTTTAAGGACTTGCCATAGTTTGCTGTGGTCCACACAGTCAAAAGCTTTTGCATAGTCAATGAAGCAGAAGTGGATGTTTTTCTGAAACTCTCTGGCTTTCTCCATAATCCAGCACATATTAGCAATTTGGTCCCTAGTTTCTCTGCCCCTTTGAAATCCAGCTTGTACTTCTGGGAGTTCTTGGTTCACATACTGCTGAAGCCTACCTTAGAGGATTTTGAGCATAACCTTGCTAGTGTGTGAAATGAGTGCAATTGTACAGTAGTTGGAGCGTTCTTTGGCACTGCCCTTCTTTGGGATTGGAATGAGTGGGTGGACCGTCCGGCCCCATGGGGCCAGACCTTCATTAACTCCACCTGTACAGGGGTATTTGTATTCATATATAAATACCCCCATCTCTAATTATAATAGTTGAATTTCAGATATATATGCACAGTGTATTCAGTTGTGGGGTGGGTGAAACTAGAGCAGGTAATTGTAAACACTTCCTATCTATATATCCATAGTCATATATGCCTAAGGCAATACTCCGTACATTTGAAATGGATGGTAATTCAGGAGTATTTGTGCTGAAATAAATTTGTTAGTCATAGAGGTGTCACAAATCTCTTTTTAAAAAAATACTAAAATAAATTCTTTGAAAAATAAAGAATTGTGATTAGCTGATACCCCAGAATAATGGGCAAAATAATGCAGTTTACTGTTGTCTGTCAATTTGATCCTATTTTAAAATCAACAAGGATAGCCTTTTCCCTCTGATTTGATGGGCGGAATTCATTGCAATGTTGTACAGCCTCGGTCATGTAAAACTGAGCTTCTGGTTATAAACGAAGCCAGTTATTTCTTTTCCAGAAGAATACAGGGGAGTTGTCACTTTTTGTTTTCTTCTTGGCATGTGCATCTCTCAAATAACAAAGGAAAACTAATTAACATGAAACAGCAAATGAACTGCAATACCAGCCCTGTTTGCTAAAGCCCAGACCTCTTTAGCATTCCTCCCAGCTTCCACCCACCACAATAAATTTCAATTAGATTGTGAAACATCCGGCTGAGGGGGGAAAAAAAGAGAATAACTCTCCTTTTAGTCTTGCATTACTTATATTTTGACACATCATGTGATTGTCCGATAGCGTATGCCACCCTAGAGTCTTCAGCGGTGAAATACAGAGAGGAATTCCAATTCTGATATGTAGGAAATCCAAAAAACGTTGACCTAATGTGTCTTGTGCGTCGGGGCTCTGCCTTTTAAAGAAAGTGATATTTTAATTATCTCTCCTACAAATATAATTAATGACCTTCTCAACTCTAATTCCAACAGTCTTGCATTACTAAAAATCCAGTTAATTTTAATTCCATTTTTCAACTCTAATAGCGCTATGTTACCTGCCATAAAGGGATTATTTAGTAGCATTAAAATTATGCAGCTCGTATTAGCTTCCTGGATGCAGGCCTTTTTATCTCCCCACCTACTTTTAAGAATGGGCAAGCCAAGCTTGTATTCGCTAATGTACCCAGCTTTTCTAATTGCATCTGAGCCAAGCTGCAAAGAATGGTTTGAAGCTGATCTTTCCAGAGTGATAACCCTTTCTGTGTGGCCGTTTCAGCCTGTAAGCTTATGAACAAGCAAGGTTATCGACGCTGGGGATACGGCAATCCCTCAGTCCCACTTTTGGGATTTTTAAAAGTCTCTCGCTTAACAAGAAGAAGTCTAAGTGTTGCTAAATGCTTGAAAAAGCAACAAATGAAACAACAAATCTGCACCATTCAGTTGGCACTTCTGTTGCCAGCAGAAGATGGTGTTGTAGCTGCCTGCGACCCAGTGTTAAAGGGAGAAAGACAGGGAATTCTGGGTGACAAATGGCTTTGCGTTCATGAGTTCGCTGAACTTCACCTGTACGGGATGTGTGCTGTTAAAACCCAGTGTTTTGGGGTATTTTCCCAAGGTTTGTGATGTAGCCACTGGTGAGACAGATAACCTTGTTTGTCCTGCTGACTTTCCAGCCTGATGGTTAGGGATAAGACTGGATACATATTGACTGGCAAATCATGGTAGTGTTTTTTATTATTTTAATTTATTTATTGGGTGGGAATAGGGGTCGTATAGATTTAAAACATTGGGAATGAAAGTGCATGCTTTCTGTGCTGGAAGGTTGTGGTCCACGTTAATTGTTTGTATCAAATGACTACAATATTGGACGATGTGCAAGATACATATTTTCCGTCTTTCAATCACTGTTCTAAATTTTTTAAATGAAGATGACAAAGGGAGGAAATATATTCTGTGAGTCATTGCCAGGCACTTTTGTGTGCATTCTGATTATTTTAGGGATGCTGGGGAGGGGCGTTTTCCTAGTAAGTGAATCCTCAGAGTAGAGGATGGAGCTGTCTAGGTGTTTACAAGGTGTGAAGAGTTTTTCACAACACGTCTGCCAGGAAATATGTTTGAAAATAAGTGCTGTTATCGTTAAATGAAACTTTGCCCGAAGGGGAAAAAACCTTTGAATAAAGCACTAAAGAATGTGTTTCGTTTTTCTCTTCTCTTCTCTTCTCTTCTCTTCTCTTCTCTTCTCTTCTCTTCTCTTCTCTTCCCTTCCCTTCCCTTCCCTTCCCTTCCCTTCCCTTCCCTTCCCTTCCCCCCTTCTCTTCTCTTCTCTCTTCTCTTTTCCCTTCCCATCTCTTCTCTTCTCTTTCCTTCCCTTCCCTTCACTCCCCTTCTCGTCTCTCTTCTCTTCTCTTTCCTTCCCTTCCCTTCCCTTCCCTTCACTCCCCTTCTCTTCTCATCTCTTCTCTTCTCTTCCCTTCACTCCCCTTCTCTTCTCTTCTCTTCTCTTCTCTTCTCTTCTCTTCTCTTCTCTTCTCTTCCCTTCACTCCCCTTCTCTTCTCTTCTCTTCTCTTCTCTTCTCTTCTCTTCCCTTCACTCCCCTTCTCTTCTCTTCTCTTCTCTTCACTCCCCTTCTCTTCTCTTCTCTTCTCTTCCCTTCCCTTCCCTTCCCTTCCCTCCCCTTCTCTTCTCTTTTCCCTTCTCTTCTCTTCTCTTCCCTTCCCTTCCCTCCCCTTCTCTTCCCTTCCCTCCCCTTCTCTTCTCTTCTCTTCTCTTTTCCCTTCTCTTCTCTTTCCTTCCCTTCCCTCCCCTCCCCTCCCCTCCCCTTCTCTTCTTTTCTCTTCTCTTCCCTTTCCTTCCCTTTGAGTTTGACCTCTTGCTCAAACACATACAGTCCAATTTTTTCCATTAAAACAAACCAGCTGCATGAAAGCCTCCCTCCACTTCTCACATTTAAGGATTAAGGTCTGTGCTTCCCTCTTCTTATTTTTACATAGTGGCTGAAAGCCTGTTCCAGTTATGGCTGTGTAACACAAAGGTCTGGAAGTGGTAAAGAAAATCACAGCAGAGTGGAAGCAATGCCCACAAAACTTTGCCACGCCAATGTCTTGTAGGAGTTCCAATGCGAAGCAAGCAATCCATTGTACAATCAAATGGCACAATCTCTGTTTGCTTGGGTGTAACGGCCAGCACACTTCTGCAGGGGTAACTTCTCATTTCTCCAACTTGAACAGGATCTGAGTTGTTGTCAAGATTTTTCACTGTCTGATCTATTGATTTACTCAGAAATCGTCTGATTGAGAAGCTGAGCATCTGTATGCATTTCCTTGCTTCCTTAAAGTTACCTTTGGCGAAGAAAATCATCATTGCGTTTTATGGTGTGTTCTCAAGCATTCAAAGTAGTGGATGTTACATACAGCACTGATGGTACCTGTCTGTCATGGGTTTGGAGGGAAAGTTCCATCCTATGGGGAGTGGAAGGCGGGACATCAGAGGGAGGAGCTGTACTGTATATATATTTGGAGCTTGTGTGGAGAAGCAGGAGTGGGAGTCTGTGTGTCAGACTGGGTACAACTGTGTGTCAGTTGGTACCTACCTGATAGGTTCAGGTTTCTATGTGGGTAGCCAGAACTGATAGGTTCAGGGTCTGTGCTTTACTTTAAAGTGTTCTGTGTGAACCAAACTGTTGTATGTATGATTGAGACTAAGCCACGTTACAGTATCTTATTTACTTGATCTTTTTATTTACCCTGTTTGTTGTTTAAATAAACCTTGTTCTTTTGTTTGTTAAAAATCCATTCCTGGTCTGTGTGACTTCTTATAGGGAATGGTTGGTGGCAGCTTAGTTAAAGGGTGGCATACTCCAGTAGGTCTGGGGTTGTCACAGTGGACAGCAGCACTGCAGTATGTTAAGCAAGAACGTCTCTAAGTCATGCGGCTTGAGTGTTCATGGGCACACATTCCCTGGCATGTCTACTGCTGACAAGATGTTGCCACTCATCCACTAAGCCAAGAGTCAAAAGCATCCCATAACTGGATTGCTTTAGATCCCATCACCGATAATGGTGGGAACTGTAGTCCAGTAACATCTGAGGGCTACACATTCCCCATAAATGCACTAAGCTAAGTAGAGCCAACCTTGGACAGAATGCAAAGTCTCAGGATGCCCCCTGAAGGATGGAATAAGTCATAATTGAAAAGGATCACTATAAGTCATAATTGACTTGACAGCACATGATTATTGTTATTAATCAGCTACTGGCAATTGTAGGGCAGGAGCTCAACCTGGACAGGTTCAACAACAGCCAGCAAAAAATTATTATAGCTAATCAAGATTGTGTTTGTTCCTGCATAGAGAGAGTCTAGAACCAGACAAGAACGCACATCTGTTCTGCAGTAGAATCAAACTGTCTTATAGGTCTGGCCTTTTGCCTCTTGAACATGGACTTTGATTGACTTTATTCTGGAGCAGAAGCCACAAAAATGGTCCCTTCCCCCTGCCAATCAATCTCGATCATTTTGCAAAAAAGCAGATCAGTTCTGCCCCTGACATTGACTTAAATGTTATTTATCCTATCGGCCAGCTTGAACTGGTTGGCCCGAACCCCTTTTGCACGGTGAACATAATAACATGTCCAATTACTTACTCAATAAACTGTGGGTTTGTCTGTTATTAGCGATCATTACCGTTATAATACGGCGTGGAAATTCAGAGCAAATTAACCACATATGCAGGCCGCTGTATACATCTGCAGTTAATAATGGGCTTCCAGTTTAAGTGGGCAGAAAGAGTTGTCCAGGAAGAATTTGTATGGAATCGGGAATAAGACCTCTTCGGTTTTTGTTCTCTTTCCTCTAAGCACCACCACAACACACACCCACACAGACACAGACACAGACACACAGACACAGACACAGACACAGACACACACACACACACACACACACACACACACACACACACAAAGGTGTATGCTTACACTTTCCTTAATCTGCCATTCCCAAATGATTGCTTATTAAAAAACCTTTCAATGCCTGAAAATACCACAAAAGAATTACAGCCCAAATTAAAATGGCTTTTAATGTTACTGATTCCGAGGGCACCGAATCTTTATGGCTGTAAATAATGAACGGATGAGATTCGTGTAACTACAACTCCCTCCTACGCAGCCTCCTTTCCTTTCCATACGTGACCTTCCTTGCACAGCAATGCGGTGGAGCACCTTGTTATCAGATGATGACACACGCCCTCGTGAGCGATCACTTCCAGTCACTGTTTCTCTTTCCTGCCAAAATAATAGCCTTCCAGTTAACGAGGGATGATTTGAGTCTGTGTTTATACCAGCGTAGATTAAAACTCAGGGTAAGGATGAGTCTGCTCCTCCCTCCTCCCCCCCTCCGCTTATCTCTAATATTTTCCACCACAGAGAAGAATCTGTTTGCTTTCAAATGCCTTCATGACTTTCCAGAAGCGTGAATGGGTGTGCAAGGCTCAGAACTGGATCACATAACTACCCGGAGAAAGCTAGAAGGAAACAATGTTGAAAAAAGTTGGGTTCGTATCCTGGAAATCAGACTAGGTTACCTTGTGTCCAGAGTTACATATCTATCTATCTATCTATCTATCTATCTATCTATCTATCTATCTATCTATCTATCTATCTATCTATCTATCTATCTATCTATCTATCTATCTATCTATCTATCTATCTATCTATCTATCTATCTATCTATCTATCTATCTACCTACCTACCTACCTACCTACCTACCTACCTACCTACCTACCTACCTACAGTGGTGCCTCGCTTTACGATTGCCCCGCATTATGACGAATCTGCTTTACGACGATCTTTTTGCGATCGCAATTGCGATCGGAAAATGATGGTCTAAATGAGGGAATTTCGCTTTGCGATGATCGGTTCCCTGCTTCGGGAACTGATTCTTCACAAAATGATGTTTTTCTAACAGCTGATCGGCGGTTTCAAATTGGCCGTCGGGTAATTAAAATGGCTCTCCGCTTTGTTTAAGGACGGATTCCTCACTATACAGGCAGCGAAAATGGCCGCCGTATGGAGGATCTTCGCTGGATGGTGAGTTTTAAGCCCACTGGAACGCACTGAAAACCTTTTCAATGCGTTTCAATTGGCTTTTTTATTTTCGCTTTACAATGTTTTCACTTAACGGCGATTTTCCTGGAATGGATTATCGCCATTAAGCGAGGCACCACTCTATCTATCTATCTATCTATCTATCTATCTATCTATCTATCTATCTATCTATCTATCTATCTATCTATCTATCTATCTATCTATCTATCTATCTATCTATCTATCTATCTATCTATCTATCTATCTATCTATCTATCTATCTATCTATCTATCTATCTATCTATCCTGTCTTTTTGCAGGGAAAATTTGACACCAGGCTTCCGTTTTGGTCACCAGGCCAGTGTTTCCTATAACATTTGAATATGCCCTTCCATGGGGGAGGGCCCTGATTGCAAATTTGGCACCAACTCCCCCCTCTTCCCCCTCCCTACCCCAAAGTTACTGCCGAACATTTAAACAGGGCGGAAGGGCTGATCCATCAGAATTGGAAACAAACTCATTCTTTTAAAGGGGTCCATCTTTTCCTTTGTTTTGTTTTGTTCAAGGGGGGGCTGAAGAAAAGTCGAGCAACCTCCCCCCCCCCCCCCGGATGCAGATGGAAACCCTTCGGTCCAGCATCTCCACCTCATTCCTTCACACATGGAGGTGCACCTGGCAGGCTGTTCCACCCGTGTACAAATTACCTCGATTTTATGCTTGAATCAGCAGTAGCTCTTTCCCCTCCCCCGTGATGTAATTAGGCCTTCAGAGTTCATGTGGGCTGATTGCAATCTCTCTTGTGTTTTGTTCTCTCCCCCCCTTCCCCGTACCTGTAATCACACACAGACACGCACATATATATATCTATACAAGTATTAAAATGTTGTATCAATTGTTCAGCTAAATTATGCACAGTGGGCCTTACCAGTCCTCCATTAACATAAAGTATGCTAAACAAAGTGTTTTCTTTTGGATAATTATACTCTAAAGCATCTACCTCTTATTAATTTAGTTTTCTGTGCAGATTCCTCCACTCCCGTCTACTCCTTGTTGCTCTATTTATTTATTTATTTATTAAGTTTTTCTCACCTCCGCAGCAGTTCACGCAAGCTTGAACCTTCCTTCTGTGATTGTGGAATAAGAGTCAAATTCTCTCCCCCCCCCTTTTTTTTTCTTCCTTAACCTTCCTTCCTTCCTTCCTCTGACCCTCTTCCCCTTCCCTGCAGCACAACTGTAGTTATGCCTAAGGCTGGATACCGGATGCCAGGCGGTGTGAAACCTAGTTTGGGCAGTGCTATTCATGCTTCTTCTGCTATTATCACAAGCTGCTGATCAGAGGCGAGATGCTGTTTAAAGAATAGGAGGCCGATGCATGGACTGAACTGTGCTTTGATGCCTGAGAAGCTTTCACAGCTGAACAGCACTTGCCCCAGTGCTTACTCCTGATTAGATATTTCTAGCACTTCGCTTTGCTTTGGATGCCGAAAAAGCTGTCCTAGTGAGGTTGACTTCTCATCCCGTGTGGGAATGTTAGGTCTGGAAAGTCATGTTAAAACATTAGGAACAGGGGAATTAATGTGTTGCTGCTAATGTTTAAACCTCAAATTGCTTCATTTGGTGAATTGGTGCTATTAAGTTCTTAATTAAATCATGAGATTTTAGCAATGTCGTTTGCCAAGAATGGGGACGTAGGGTGTTACCGCTGAGCGCTGCTAAAGCATTTGTTATTGTCTCCTTCAGAAGACCATGTTCTTCTGAGCACTTTAGAACTGCCTTCCCAATCTGGCATCTCCCCTTGTTGGACTACAAATCCCATATATCAACTGAGGATGATGGTTCCAATAGGTGGAAAAACCATCCGGTTAGTGAAGGATGTTTGTCTTAAAATGCAGTCTCTCATTTCCCCCACCTCCAGAGATATGGATAATAGTTTGATTGCTAAGGATGGAATTTTTGGATTTCTTGGAATACAAATCCCATAACTCTTCACCCCGGGCATTCTAGCTGATGCACAGGCACTTTACATACATCTAAGCATGGTTCGCCTGGGGGGGGGGGAGAAAGGCCTCACCTTGAAGGCCTACCTCTATTTAGCTTCTTGCTCCATTGCTAGTTGGGATATGGTGGTAAAAATTGACACCGATTACATGTATCACTTACCACTGTTTGAATCTAACTTGGAGCCCCCTTCCATTTGGAATTTGGCCCTGATGCTTGTGAAGGATGGCCTCCCTGAATATGTAACTATTCGTCTACTAGTACATTCTGTAAAGCAAGTTAGAGCTCATATCATGGCCCAATTCATACCTTTTGGAATCGTAAATTAATAACTGTTGGGAATCAAGAGGGAGCGTCCTTCATTCTTGAGGGAATCTTTTGCTAAATGATCGTCCCTGTTGGGCCAGTGTCTTGGAGAAGATAAATTGACAGTAAAAGCAAGGAGAGCACTGTGCTCCTAAATCAGAGCTGCTACTTCAAAACAGTACCCTGGAGTGGTGCTAGGTCCAGCAGCATTGTGGGAAATAAGCATGGTGTCTCAGACCTGGCCAACAAGTGCTAGGGTGCAGTGGTGCCTCGATTTACGATTGCCCTGCATTACGACAAATGCACTTTACGACAAGCTTTTTGCAATCGCAATTGCGATCGCAAAACAATGATCTGAATGGGGGAATTTCGCTTTGTGATGATCGGTTCCTGCTTTGGGAACCGATTCTTCGCAAAATGGTGTTTTTCTAACAGCTGATCTGTGGTTTCAAAATGGCCACTGGGTAATTAAAATGGCTCCCCGCTGTGTTTAGGGACGGATTCCTCACTATACAGGCAGCGAAAATGGCTGCTTATGGAGGATCTTTGCTGGACGGTGAGTTTTTATCCCATTGGAACGCATTGAACGGGTTTTAATGCATTTCAGTGGGGTTTTTTATTTCGCTTTACGATGTTTTCGCTTAACGGTGATTCTCCTGGAATGGATTATCGTCGTTAAGCGAGGCAGCACTGTATATAGAAATGCATACCATAGCTCTCTAGATATGAGAGAACTAGGGCAGCTGGGCTCTTTGTCCATTTCATGGGCCACCTGTCTGCCATTTAAGCAATCTATTTTTTTTTGGGGGGGGGGTTCCCTTAGCATTAATCTGGAAGGCTCAGTATTCACACAGGCATGCCAACACTCACCAGATTCTGAGTGTTCACATTAACAACCTATGTAGACGGAAAGATACTCTTTCGATGTATGTAATTAGATTGTCCGTGAGCTTTCTGTTCATGAATTGACCCAGAGATTGAAAGGTTCCCAGTGGTTAGCGGGGGGCATGTAAGAACACGCCTGTCTGCTCCAGGAACAGGCCGACGACGGATTCTAACTGTCTCCTTAAGAAGCATTGTTGGAAAGCCTGTGCAATTCCCAAGTTGAGAGTGAACAAATATCCAATTCATTTTTGAGCTCAACTTTAGATTAATTAGTTTTTTTCCAATTTGCACAGCAAGGTAATGTAGATGTGTTGCTGCTGCTTGACTTTTTGCTTAATCCTTTGAGTGGATATTTAATCTTTTTGTTATATATTAGAATTAGAGGCTCGGAAGATATGAATAATTAATCTAATTATGCGCCTATCACTTTAATTTCTTTAATGTTTTATGGAATCTAAAAAAAAAACCTTACACACACACTTTTGACTTCACAAATTGGTTTAGGATGGGAAACCCTTTTAAAGGATTTTGTGTTTCATCAAATAAGTGCAATTTGGGGGAGGGAAGTACTACATTAAATGTAGAAATATATGCAAATGGAGAGCAGTTAATCCGAGAGCACTTTGGATCAGCTTTGCAAGGTGTGCCTCGGGCATTCCTGGTATTCATCTGGGAAAGCAGGAAGCATTGGGGAAGAAGACAACGTCAGGAGTTGGATCCTGTGAGGCTGACTAGCCCTTTACTTATTAAGCTAATTAGGATGATGGCAAGATGCTGTAATAAAAGGATGGATGGCTTGCTTCATCCTACACCACCCTTTCACAGCCTTGCTCCGACAAATACCTATGGATCACATGGACAAGGATGATGGAAAGGTTTGCCACTAATGCACGTGAAGCAAATTTGGAAAGAAAGTCTAACTCTCAATAACGTTTGGCTGCAGCTAATGAAGCCTTCGTGTCCGTGGTTGGTGATGCAGGATCCTCCCTAGGTTTCCTGCTGCTCCCCCGTGCTACTGATAACTGTGGCTAAGATTGCTGGGAGTGCTAGTTCAACAAGTGGTGGACGCCTACATGTCTCTACTCCTGTTCCCTAGGTACTGCTCCATCCCTAAACTCTTACCAAAAGACTGGGAAAGTTGAGCCAATCTTACTGTTAAGCAGAATGAAAGGGTTGCTCCCATCATCTACTTTTGAGTTCCATTGAAAAGGCAGCAAATCATCCATTTTTTTTTTTATTTGGGCAAAATCCAGTTTTAGTCTCAACTGAAGTACGCTAATTGAAATCGGTGGGACTTGTCAGTCACTAGGGGTGGGATCTTTGGATTCCAGTTCTGGGAATTCTCCCTACCTTGCCTCATTGTTTGATCCACCTATAACAAGGCACACTTTGTCTAGAGGCTGGCAGACATCCCGCCTACACCAGTCTCATCTGATTTTGGAAGGTCGGACAGATTAGGCACTTTGATTTGTACTTTGATGAGAGACCATTGTGGAATATCAGGGATCTCCAAAGACGGTTAGTTAGGGGAGAATGCCACCTGAAATCCTAGATCATTTCTTACAGTCAGCTCAATGGTCCAAGCATTGTTCTCCTTGAGCTAACCACGGACGTAGACAAGCTTTTGTTTTCCCACCTCCCTACACAACCGACCACTCAACAGCTGAGTGGGGAGACTAGCCATCCCGCCTCCTTGCTGGAGTGTTCAGCTGCGAGGGGAGATGGGGAAGCACCAGTTGGACAACTTCCATAGTTGGTGCAATGGGAATGATGGCGGCCACATGGCAACCACTAATTGAACCTGCTGGTTAAGGGGCGAGAGGGAGGGAGTGATCTTCCCGGGCACCTGTGGTGCTCATATTCATATCCTTAGGGACACGAATACAAATATCCCTTGTCTAGTCATCCCCACTTATTCTCTGCTGTGTTTTTTTTCCGTTCTACCTTTCCTCCACTAATGTAAAACCTGAATGTGGAGAGAGAGAGAGAGAAGTGGCTTGAGTAACTGACCAGGACTGGGAAGATTCAGATTGAAAACTATGCACAACCATGAAATCCTCTTGGGTGAACCTGGGCCTCCACCATTGATACTGCTCAGACCTACAATCCACAATTAAGGCCCCTGAATGAAGGATGAGGTGAAAGTGGAGATCAGAACTAAGCAGGGTTCGTGGGAATTACACTTTAGGGAGCTGCTGAAATTATAGTGAACTCTGTCACTTTTGTACGCCATTCCAACTTTCAGATAGAGGACTGTCCTCCGACAGGTCTTCAAGAATAGGACCGACGGTCATCCCAACAGTAAACCCTTGTTACGGAATGCCCTTCTCAAAGAGGTCTCGCAATTGCTTGTTCATTAACTTTTTGACAACAAATGTGAGTGTGTTTCTCCCCCCCCCCCATTCTGCTGCTTCAATATTCTTGACATATTTTGACCTTTTTCTGAAGTCTCTTTTTCCTTTAGCTATTTTAAAAAAAAACACACACACAAACTGTTGGTTTCAATTGACTGTCTCATATCAACGTTGCTACTTTGATGTAGATTTTAGTGGATTTTATGCAGACGGTATCTGCTGTTCTCAAATATCACTCCTAAGTCATGGTCGTCCTATAAATTAATGATCTCCCAAAGCCTGTACCATTAATAGTCCTGCTTAGTTCTTCCAGACTCCAGGCCAAGGTCTTCTTTGTTGAGCCGATCCACCTCATGTTCAGTTTTCCCTTTTTCCTACTGCCTTCCACTTTTCCCAGTGGGGTTTTTAAGATATGTCCAAAATTATGAGAGCATCAGTTTAGCAACTTTAAGTGGATTTGTATGTTTACTGTGCATCAACCTGAGAGACATAAGTGCTAAGACTATTAATATAATTTAGACACAAATAAGAAGGATAAGCTGTTTGTCCTTTCAGCTCCATTAAAACATTCTTTAAAAGGTGAGCCGTTTCAGACAGAGATTTTCCTATGGTGAGCCGATTGTTGTGTTTTGATACACAGGCTGAGCCCAGCATGGGAGCTGAACTGGAATAGAAATCAATGAAATAGCATTAGGATGCGATTGCCACTCATTATCAGAAGCAAAAGACCACTGTAATTCACGAACCGAAAACATTTTGCCAACTGTTTTCGCAAAACATTAGTTTTGGTGTGTTTTCAATTTCCATGCCTCTGAAAAAAGCACTCGGCCTATAAAGACCATTATTACCATCACCCACAAATTTGTGGAATTAAACCTAAACAAATTCTTACAGGCTTTCACTGCTTCCTGGCTTGATCTGTTCTCTCTTCACCTCTTTACTCTCCTGGTCACTATTTTTAGTGCTCCCTCCCCAACCCCCTGAATGATAAGTACTGAGCGCCTCAAGGACAGCACCGAGCATTTTCTGTACCCTGTTATTTTAAATTGTGCATCCTATCCCAATATAAATATATCTTGGCATTCAAGCCTTCTTGAATTCATCCCTTTGTGTCATGGCACAAGGTCAGTATTCGATTCCTATAAGGAACTCCTCTAAGGACATGTCAAACCATCTCCCCAGTCCTGTCCGTTTTGATCCTTCTGGCCAGTGGAAGTCATTGTCGTTTAGTCTTGTCCGACTCTTCGTGACCCCATGGACCAGAGCACGCCAGGCCCTCCTATCTTCCACTGCCTCCCAGAGTTGGGTCAAATTCATGTTGGTGGCTTTGATGACCCTGTCCAACCATCTCATCCTCTGTTGTCCCCTTCTCCTCTTGCCTTCACACTTTCCCAACATCAGGGGCTTTTCCAGGGAGTCTTCTCTTCTCATGAGATGGCCAAAGTACTGGAGCCTCAGCTTCAGGATCTATCCTTCCAGTGAGCACGCAGGGTTGATTTCCTTTAGAATTGATAGGTTTGAAGTCAGCCCACCCTAAATGCTTAGTATCTGCTGAAAAGCATGAATACCCATTGAGGCCTCCCCGAGCCATTAATGATTCAATTTCTCTTTCCTTGCACAAAACATGTGTTGCAATATTCCTCTGGAAGCTGTTTCCATACTCTCTCTTAAAAGGCTTATTATCATGGGCTAAATTCATTCATCAGTTGCAAGTATAGTAAACCCCATGCAATCAAAGGGATTTCTACAATGATTGATTTAATGGTCAGATTCCTACCGGTTACTTACGCTGACCTAAGGAGAATGGTGTAAACTACGGGAGAAAATTGATACAAGCTAATGAGTCATTGCCTGCATGCAGCTGGTGTACAACAAGGAATAAGAGCGGTGATTTGTTAAATAGCAGTCATTTGTTGCTGTAGTTTATGACATTCCATTTACGCTGGCACAAACACCCAATAAGATTCTGGCCAGTAAGTCAGATTCTTCCACTGGGCTTGCTATAGTTGGGATTAGAACTCAGGACCTGTCTACACGGGCATATAGGTATGTTATATGGATCCCTAATAGCACTGCTTGGCATGGGAGGAAAAAAACCTTATCCGCTTGTGTTTCTACTTACAATGATCCATTCTTCCCCTTTAAGAACTGGCCCGTATTTTTCTGGCACATGGCTGGGACATGCATTCTTTTGGGGATGATCCACTGAGATGAAAAATAGCTCTTCTGCCTTTGCAGACAGGTACCTGAGTTAAAACAGATTGCACTGAAGACATGGACCTTTAAGGACCTTATCTGGATCACACCAGATAAATTTCACAGTGCAGGCAGGCCTTTAGAGGCAGCCAAAGGAGAGGGACAATGTCAACCTCCAAAGAGGAGTGACCCAAACTCTCCTGCTGCTTGGGGTGGGAGAAGCACCACTGGCCTCCCTCATCTACAGTTTTTAAACAGCCCCTGCCTGATAACTGATGTCCCATCAAGTATTTCTTCCATTCCACTCCAGGTAAGTCTGTGTCTGCCGGAGCCAAATTTCCCTTTGAAGAGACGGGAAGGGGAATCCAACTATGACTTTTGTCCTCTCAGCAAGGGAGAAACGTGGACTACATACAGCAGCTGCTTTGTGTCTGAATCTCACCACCTTTTTGTCTCCTTCCTTACCACCACTACCAACTCCATCTTTCCTTTCCATTTCACAGCCCTCTCCTATCTCCCATGTAAGACTCCCCCCCCCCCCGTGTTCCTTTGCTTGCTTCTTCCTCCCACTCCCCTCCCCCTTCCTTCTACTAGTGTCCTTCTGGGCCAGGCAGGCTTTCTTCTCCCAGACTTTGCCTAGAAAGCACATGAATGGCCATGGTGGCCACAGGGGGAAAGAGAAGCTACTTGCCCCACTTAGATTTCTTAATTTTGGATTAGAAAAGTGGGGGCGTCTTATACATGGGACAATCTTATACACGGAAAAATATGGTAACTTCTAGCGTTTTGTCTGTTGCTTGGCCCTTTGGTCAAGCTGGGGGACAAAGCGAGCCAAGCTTGTTGTATGGATCTCCCATCATTTACATCTGGTGGATACCTTAACTAGACATAATTACTTGTCATTGCTGTGTGGGCCGGGGGTGTAACTTGCAATGGAGTAAGTTACAGATAGAGAAAGTCCACATCTGTGTTCCAGTCCAGTCAGATTGCAACTCCCAATCTTTGTCAACTTGGGCTATGCATGCAAAAGCCAATAAGTCCCATAACATCTGGAAGGCTGCACATTCTCTGCCCTTAAATTAAGTGATACTAAACTAACTGATGTAGAGATGTAATAGTCATCAACAGCTTCATATCTGGCTTGAAGTCTAACATCTGAGGGAAAGGATGGGACAGGAAAAACAGTTATCTTTCACTACTTGAGGTTCAGTTTTCGTGCTGATGGAGCATCCTGCCTCCCCTTGGCTACCTGGTGCAGGAGAGGTTTTGCTGGGATTTATGCCCAAACAAAACAATTTCTCTTCTCTTCTCTATTCCCTTCCCTTCCCTTCCCTTCCTTTCCTTTCCTTTCCTTTCCTTTCCTTTCCTTTCCTTTCCTTTCCTTTCCTTTCCTTTCCTTTCCCTTCCCTTCCCTTCCCTTCCCTTCCCTTCCCTTCCCTTCCCTTCCCTTCTCTTCTCTTCTCTTCTCTCTTCCCTTCCCTTCCCTTCCCTTCCCTTCCCTTCCATTCCCTTCCCTTCTCTTCCCTTCTCTTCTCTTCCCTTCCCTTCTCTTCTTTTCCCTTCTCTTCCCTTCTCTTCTCTTCTCTTCTCTTGTCTTCTCTTCTCTTCCCTTCCCTTCTCTTCCCTTCCCTTCCTTTCCCTTCCCTTCCCTTCCCTTCCCTTCCATTCCATTCCCTTCCCTTCCCTTCTCTTCCCTTCCCTTCTCTTCCCTTCCCTTCTCTTCCCTTCTCTTCTCTTCCCTTCTCTTCTCTTCTCTTCTCTTCTCTTCCCATCCCATCCCTTCCCTTCCCTTCTCTTCTCTTCTCTTCTCTTCTCTTCTCTTCTCTTCTCTTCTCTTCTCTTCTCTTCTCTTCTCTTCCCTTCCCTTCTCTTCCCTTCCCTTCTCTTCCCTTCTCTTCCCTTCCCTTCCCTTCTTTTCCCTTTCCTTCCCTTTCCTTCCCTTTCCTTCCCTTTCCTTCCCTTCTCTTCTCTTCTCTTCCCTTCCCTTCTCTTCTCTTCTCTTCTCTTCTCTTCTCTTCTCTTCTCTTCTCTTCTCTTCTCTTCTCTTCTCTTCTCTTCCCATCCCTTCCCTTCCCTTCTCTTCTCTTCTCTTCTCTTCTCTTCTCTTCTCTTCTCTTCTCTTCTCTTCTCTTCTCTTCTCTTCTCTTCTCTTCTCTTCCCTTCCCTTCTTTTCCTTTTCCTTCCTTTCCCTTCTCTTCTCTTCCCTTTCCTTCTCTTCTCTTCCCTTCAGGAGAGGTACTTAGGAAATGTGTTTTAAAACAAGAGAAAGTTAAAGATCATGTCCTGACTGAATGGATTTTAGTTGCTTTTTGTTTTTTATTTCTTTCCTTTCTGAAAGCTACTTGCCTAGGGAGCTCTGAGCAGACATGAACCTAAACAGGGGAAACACAGTGCTGCTAAAACCCACCCCTTGGGACAAAGAGAGACTTAAAAAATGTCTCTACTCTCCGGAGGGACAAAAGATTGCAGAAAGCTAGCACAACAAGCCTTAGGTCATTTGGATGATGAGGGAAAAAATACTGATAACATCAATGCAAAACCATGTGGTTCTACCTTCATCTGGAGAAACCCTCAATTTAGTTTGACCTTCAGAGATTCGGTAGTTATGTCTTATGTTATAGATTCCTTACTGAGTGTGGGGTGTTGATTAGATGACCTCTAATATGCTTTTCCACTCTGTCATCCAATAATATGATAATCTACACTGAAAAGCCACCTCCCAAAGTACACACACACACATACACACACACAGAGAGAGAATACATCTAGTTAGCCATAAAGAGGTGACTGAGACACTATCAATGACAACCACATTGTTCCAGAAACAGCATTTCCTGTGTTATTAATAAGTGTGTGTGTAACTTTAAAATGGCATATGTTATAAAATAGGAAGTTGCAGATTTCAGTGCTTTAGTTTAAGCAGTTATCAGGGACACCGTTTAGTGGAGAGACTTAGAATCGCTTACCAAAAAAAGAAAAAGTTTAATGAATTCCAGACGCAACTATTCGAGCCAACAAAGTGATACCTGATTGGTGTGTGCAGTTAATGAAGAGGTCTGTTAGCTGCAAAATCTCTAATTCATGGTAGAATTGGTGAGTCCCTTCTGCAGGCTGAATTTAGAGGACAAAAATGCCGACTTTTGCCTGGCCTTAGCAAGATAATGGGTTTCTTAAGTACCTTGCAAAGATTCAGGAAATTTGTCAAACGTGATCAAACGCAGGCCAAGCTAATACAGCAAGGCTGAATTTATCCTGCACTATTTCTTGGCATAAGTGACAAGTTTGTTTCTGGTCAGCTGTGCAGGTTATGGAAAGATATTAAGAGGGCCTCTGCTTTAGCATGTCAGCTTGACAAATGTTTGCGGAAAGACAGGGAATCAGGGAGCTGGTTTTAGCCGGATATACACATTTTGAAAATGCTTAAAATGTGGGTGGTTTTTTTTCTGACACAGGTAAAGCTGCATCAAGACAAACTTGGCTCGTAGTCATGACAAGCCTGCGTGGAAGTGGGCTGAAGTTTGGCAGCACAAATAGGCTGCTGCTGTCTGGTCTGGGTCAAAGCCGTTAGCAGGGTGAAGGAGGCTCAAGTCGCTTATATAATGCAAGGCAAAAAATGGCAAGAGGTAAACAGAATGTCCAAGACTGGACAGTTCACCTGAGAACATGGGGTTGGAAAGTCAACCAACATATGAAAGCAAAGGCAGTCCTCTCAAAATATTATAAGGTAAAGGTCCCCCTTGACATTTAGTGCAGTCGTGTCCAACTCTAGGGCGCGGTGCTCATCCCCGTTTCCAAGCCATAGAGCCAGCGTTTGTCCAAAGACATTTTCCATGGTCACGTGGCCAGCGTGTCTAGACACGGAACGCCGTGACCTTCCCACCGAGGTGGTACCTACATATCGACTTGCATTTTTACATGCTTTCACACGGCTAGGTTTGCAGGAGCTGGGATAAGCGACAGGAGCTCCCTCTGTCACGTGGATTCGATCTTAGGATGGCTGGTCTTCCGACCTTGCAGCACAGAGGCTTCTGCAGTTTAACCCACAGTGCCACCATGTCCCTGCTCAAAATGTTATAGATAATGTCCAGAGTTGTATTAGTTATTCCCACTGGAGAAACACAATTGTGCTAAATCTTATTGGCAATTTGTCACAAGTTAATAAGTTAGTGTGCCATTTGCTGTTGTGTGCTGCATCCCATGACCGAAGGGATTTAAAGCTATCCAGGGATCTCCTGGGCTCATATTTTCAAAGTATGGCATTAATTGCAGCCAAGCAATAATGAAGTTCAATCTAAAATTTGTGAATAGCAGATCTATCCATCTATCTACTGTATCTAAAATATTTTTTACTCCATCTTTCTCCTTAAAAAGGAACCAATGTGGTGTACGTCATTAAAAGACAATATTTAAAGCTTAAAACAGTAAGTATACAAATAGTAAAAAGGATTAAGATGGTAAACAAAAGCAATACCAAAAACACATTAAAAGCAGTAAGGCACAACAATCCATTAAAAAAAAAAAACCCACTCAGACTGCCACTCACTCAGGGAAAGCTTGCCTGAAGAAAAAGGTCTTTGTCTGCTTGTGGAAGGACAACAAAGATGGGGCCAGTCTGGCCTCCAGTGGGAGGGAGTTCCCAAGTCTGGGAGCAGCCACCGAGAAGGCCCTCTTGTGTGTCCCCATAAAATGCATCTGTGAGGATGGTGTGACCAAGAGAAACGCTTCTCCTGCTGATCTTAACACTCGAGCACGCTCAGAAAGGGAGATGCAGTCCTTGAGACCATTTGAAACCAATCTTTTTAGGTCTTTAAAGATTGGAACCAGCACTTTGAATTATGCTAGCATTCTCATATTTGCAGATGAAAGATGAAGCTGTTGCATGCATTGTATAAGGGGTGGGTGATCACGTCTAACTAGCAACACCAATTATTAGACTGCAGGGAGTAACAGCAGAACAACTTCACAAGGTCTACTTTTTCTCCAGCCATTGCCATAGCACATTGGCCAGAAGTGCATCAGGCACCAGGAATCCAGTGTGAGCTTGCATTTTGTAACTTAGCTCTGAAATATTTATCACTTTCTGAGAAAATGAGAGAAGCAGGCTAACCTGCCTGTATATAAATCAGCACTTTCTTAACAGGGACGAGGCATGCGTCAGAGAAGAGTTTAACAGGAAAGCCATTAAGCGTGTAAGATGACGTTACATGTCTGACACACCACATATTACCACACACCTTCCTGTTGTTCTGCTCTTCCCGCTAGAGGCTTGAATTTCTTTCCCCTTGCCGTGAACCCATGGGCTCACACCTGTGAATATGACCGGATGTCCTTCAAAGGATTCAAAAGTACATTTTGCTTTCTCTGTTTTCCAAGTCTTAATAATAATTGTGTGCTGTCAAGTTGATTGAGACTTGTGGTGACACGCTTCAGAGTTTCCTAGATTTTCCAGGTAGAGAATACACAAAACTAGTTCATGATTTCCTTCTTCTGGGGGCACTCTGGGACTGTAGCTCGCCCAAGGCCACCAAGGCTAGATTTCTTCCCAGGAGGCCCTGGGAAGGGGGGGGGGAGACACCTGACTTTCTGCTTTGCAACCAGGTATTCAGTTCACTGAGTTATGGAACCCGATCCTCCTTAAGAATACATAATGGTATTTCAGTGACTCTGAAATACAGTGATTCTGAAATACTACTTGACATTCTATCAAGTAGTAGGTCTCTACTGTTTGTTTTAGCTCCCCGTATACAGTGGACAAGAGGACATTTGGAAGTAAGGCCACTGGTTTACCTTAAACTATTATTCACTTTGACGGAAGTCAGCACTTGTAATCTATAGTGCACAATGCAGCTTTCATCCGAAATGTTTATTTGAGTGCCCCCTTGAAATTTTTCTGTTGGTCAGATGAAATGCAAATGTTATCTGTTTAGCTGTACAGTGGTGCCTCGCAAGACGAATGCCTCACCGGACAATAACTCGCAAGACGAAAGTGTTTTGCGATTGTTGTGGTGACTCGTAAGATGGCTTTTTCTATGGCCGTGCTTCGCAAGACGATTTTTTTTCCTGCAAGAGCGATGCCTTACAAGATGAAAATAATTTGTTCATCTTGCGAGGTTTCCCATAGGAATGCATTGCAATGCATTCCTATGGGAAACCACGCTTTTGCAAGACAAAAATTTCATAATACGACGCTACTCGCGGAACGAATTACTTTCGTCTTGCGAGGCACCACTGTGCTTGATTTTTCAGAATGAATTGGGGACAGTTGTCTCACACATTTTAATATTTACAAGGGAATGGTCTGGACCAAATCCATGCATTGATGCAAACAAAATGCAAGCGTAAAAGTTGAAAAGACAACAATGGCAGGAATCCTGTTAGCTACACCTGCTACTGTGACGCCATTGGTGGAAATTTCAGCCATGAATTGCTGTAAGGTTAAAAGGTCAGTGTAAGCATTTACTACCATGTGTCAGTGATGTGTGTGATAGCAAATGCCTCTGCTGACTTCTTGTAATTTGTAATCACCATTGCATTTTATATCTACAGAGTTATGGCCAAGTAAATATGTAATAGGATTCCAGCCATTATCGTATAAATACAATGTTGACTTTGAAAAACAGAAAACAGAATACATTAAAATACAATCGTGTCAATGTATTTTTTTTTAAAAAAAATAACAGCAACAAAATGTCTCGTGGAGTCCTTCGGCTGGCAGTGGAAAAAGGGGTTTTGCAGTGTGGACCCACACCTTTTTCCATTGCCGGCCCATCTAGGTAGGCTTCAAGGTGAGCTAACAAGCAGGGTCCCAAGGACTACACGAGACATTCTGCTGCCTGAGGTAGAACAAGAAATGGTATTCTTGTCAGATAGTACCAGATTATTTTGGTTCATGAAGCTGAACAAGCAGCTCCCTCTGCCCTTGGTAGTCAACCAAGGTGTGTCACTTGGGGCCTGCCAGAGGTCACTAGACCACAACTGTTGGCCACATTGGTTAGGACTTATGTGTGTTAACAGTCAGCAACATCAGCTTGACTACTTGGCCACCCTTGCAGTAAAATAACAAAGTGGATAAGCGGTCATTTGCTCCTCTTCCCTGACACTCGAAAAGCTGGTCCCTGAGGCAGTCACTCCGCTCAGCCAAAGGGGTGGTGGTGGTAAGGTTTTAAATGCCAAATGGAGCTCTTTGAGCGGTGCTTGGGAACAGGGCAGTAAGCTAGCGCTCTTGATTCAGCACGAGGGTAATAGGGTCTAGCTGTCTCAGCCCTATGAGCCCATGAGTCGCAGCACTAGGTACCTGGACATCTTAATTATGGCGTCATTTGGATGGCTAAGAGCTGGCTGGATAGCTCAGTGGGTTAGGTCTCTAGCTGCAGAGCCAGAGGTTTGGAGTAGAATTCCAGAAGAGTCCATCTGTGTGGTCTTGGGCAAGCTGCACCCTCCCAGAAGAAGGGAATTGGAAAATGCTTCTGTCTGCCTAGAATCCTCTGAAAAGGGTCATCGTACTGTATGTCAGAATTGACTGGCAGGCACACAATTATTATTGGATAGCCATAGGCACTTTGCTTTATTTTATTATTCATGAGTTACAAGTATATGTTGCTTTCCCTCGGTTACCTCATGGCTCTGTTTTCCCCTTCATTATCCTCTCTACAACCCTGCGAGGTAGGCCCAGGGGAGAGAAAAAAGTGACTGCTCCAATGTCAGACCGTGGAAGTCATGCTCCGTGGGGACTTGAAGCAGGATCTTTCACATCAGAGTCCTGCCCCTGAACTATCCAACTATCCTGCTGTGACCCATCCCATAAGACACAGGGCATACTAAACAGGAGGCAACTCATGGAAACAGGGAGATTTTAATGGAATTGGAGAGAGAGGGTTATTTCAGAGAACTGAGTCCCCGCTTGGTTGCAGTAGCTGCAGAGTTGCAGACCTCCCCTCTCTGGCATTCTCTCTCTCTCTCTCTCTCTCTCTCTTTCTCTCTCTCTCTGAAGCAAATTTAAGAGCTGTTGGCATGGCCTTCCTTTCTCCTGTAAGGAAAATTAGCGTGATTAAATTTGGTTCTGAGTACTTTGCTTGAACTCTGTAGGATTCCATCTGCAGCGAAGTCCCAAAATAGTTCTGGAATTCGCCGCACACCGCAATGCTAGTTCTGCCAGCTACACAGCGCAGAGAAGATTGGCACCCGTTTGATAGCACATTTTCCTCTGTGATTCCACTTCTGGCTGCAGAGCTCTTAGAAACCTGGCGAAGGGGGAGAGCAGAAGACTATCAGATAGAGGTGATTCGTAAATGACAGCGCTCCCAAACTGCTGAAAATTGACCTGAGCGGTGAACATATACACCAGAGATAGCTTCTTAAATTGTGCCTCTCTTTATAGTCCGGGACTGATGCTAAATGTGGTTGCTTCTCTTCAGCTCAATTCCTGATGGATTGTGAGCTCTAGGCAGAGGGGAAATGCTGTATTTTTTTTCCGTGTTTAAGACTATACTTTTGTCTAAAATCTTTAGACTAAAAATTGAGTGTTGTCTTATACATGGAAGTAAGCAGAGGAGAGAACAAAAACAAGTGGAGGGGAAAGCAGGGATCAAAGTGATCCTGCAGCGCTTTGATCCCTTTCCCCCTACACATGCTAATCCCCACTTAGATTTCTTAATTTTGGATTAGAAAAGTGGGAGGTGTCTTATACATGGGGGCGTCTTATACACAGAAAAATATGGTACATTTTTCCTGGGACAGTTGGCCTTACAAGTCCTCATAGAAATTATTGACTGATCTTAGTGTCTCTCCAGAGCAAACCTTTCTTTCCCTTTTTTAAGTTTAACATATGGATGCTCCCTCTTCCGAATCTTAGGCCTGGTACATTTCAGAATTTGGGAAAGTTAAGTTTTAGGGTTAAAATTGTTCTAGTGGTACTAGTTGGGTGATTCTGTATACTTTTCTGATCCTGAGCACTTTTCAAATACTTGAAGTCAGTCCTACAGAGGAGGGGCAGGATCTGTTCTCGATCATCCCAGAGTGCCGGGCATGTAATAATAGGTGCAAACTAAAGGATGCCAGATTTAAGCTGAATATCAGGAAAAACTTCTTAATTGTTAGAGCAGTTTGACAATGGAACCATTTACCTTGGGAGATGGTGAACACTCCAACACGGGAGGCATTTAAGAGAAAATTGGACCACAATCTGTCAAGCCTGTTTTGATTTGGATGCCTGCATTGAGCAAGGGGTTGGATTCAATGGCCTTTTAGACTCTTTTCAACTCCATTATTCTATGATATCACAGTGCCCAGAAAGCAACGTTTCCAAATTCTATTTAGTTTGAGAGGGATTTCTCAATTGCTTCCCCATTTAAAGCTCTTGACAACCTCCTTTCCATTTTTCTTACCCCTTCACTCACACTTCTCTTGAGAACTATGCCACGTTCCTGCTACTCAGCTTCTGTCCCAGGCTGCTGATGCTTTACCTGATTTTCAGCAGGAATGTGGTGTGAACTCCAGGGCAAGTCTACAGCCTGTGTCAGGTGTGTAGAGGGGAAGCAGGTATGTGTACAGAGTTTAATCAAAAGGGGAGCATATACTGGGGTCCTTCAATGCCCATTCTGAACAGATATTATCCGATCTGGAAGCCAGGGCCTTCAGGAGAAGCTCTGATAGTAGTATCACACGGGCATGCATGAGAAGCCTTTATTCTGCAGGATGCCCACACACTGGGGCATCTCTCCCTCAGAGTTGTAGCTAATTCCCACTAACAGTGCTTTTAGCATAGGATGCCAACATGCATATTTTTCAGTCTGGACTTTTAAAAAAACTTATTGTGATAATTTCAGTGGGACTCACTCTTTAAATTGTTTTTCATTGTCTGTGTGCTGTGCATAATGCTTTTTTCAAGTGGTCAGATAGGCTCAAAATGGAAGAACACAAAAAATAATCTAAAAGAAATAAATGGCCAGATGTATTTGTTACATTGACATTCAGCCTCCCCCCCCCTTCTTATGAGCTCAAAGCACATATAGCTATGTTGTCTTCACTTCATTTTCACAACCCAGGGAGGTAGGTACGCCAGGCTGAGAGAAGATGATTGGCTGAAGGTCCCCCATGTCTGTTTCATGGCCAAATAGGAACTTGAATCAGCCCTAGTCTGATGTTTGAGCAACAACATTACACTGGTTTTTATAGTGACCCTCTGGAGTGGAAACCATTATGGAAAAGAGCGCAGCCCACTGAAACAGTATCTGATATCTCAAATGGTCTCATAGGTGGCTCAGCTTCTCATCTTTGGCTGTGGTGTCTCCCAAGACATTTTGCGTCCAGAGGAAAATACTGTATTTTTCCGGGTATAAGACACCCCCATGTATAAGACGACCCCCACTTTTCTAATCCAAAATTAAGAAATCTAAGTGGGATTTAGCAAGTGTACGGGGAAAGGGATCAAAGCCCTGCAGGGATCGATTTTGATCCCTGCTTTCCCCTCCACTTGTTTTTGTTTTCTCCTCAGTTTATTTCCGTGTATAAGATGACCCTCAATTTTTATTCTAAAGATTTTAGGCAAAGGTATAGTCTTATACACCGAAAAATACAGTATGTCTGCCCACGTGGAGAGGAGGATGCTTTGACTTGCCAATTGAATCTTCCGTCAACACTGGCGACAGGCCATCCGCTATGCCCGAGGGCAGCAGGCCAGTTTAGGAGGTTCAGGAAGACTTTTCTCCTCGAGAGGAGAATGCCTAGACTTGTGGTGGGAGAGGGGATGGTCCCTGGCTGTCCTTATTATTACCAAGCAGGACCACTTCTAATATTGGGAATAGGATTCTTGCCTCTTGCAGATTTTTTTTTCCTCCATAGTCAGGTGAGCTCCCTCAGGAGTATACTTGCTGGAAAACATTGCACATTTCCCACTCAGCTGTGAACATAACAGATCATCTCTGAATGTAGTGGGAGAATGCTGAAGGAGTTGCTTATCACCGCCTTGGCAGCTGGCATGCCTTGTGCGCATACAGGCTCCCCATCCGTTCCCTATAGGTTCGTCTACGCTGTGTTATATCTGTGAGGGAAATTCATCTTTCTGAAGTCTCCTTTGCTTGTCAGCGCAGCAGAGGTCGGTAATACTAGCTGTGTCTTTTATTAATGGAGCCTGCTGTCTTTACATAGAAACAAGATTATCTTGTTTTTGTGTCCGAACCGTTTCTGTGCAGGGCTTTCGGCAGAAACCTGATCCCTGCGTGAAAGTGATGGAAGATGCTGTTCAGATTAGGAAATATTGTGGTCCATCACTTTTTACAGCGAAATGTCTTGAAAGCTTTAATAGATGACATACTTCCAAGCTATGCTGGTGATGAGCGGAAGTAACAGATTCTAAGAGGTCTCTTCTAAACATTTAAAATGTGTTGAGTTTTTTTTTAATCTCTTTTTTTTCTCCACAGAGGCAGGGAGGCTTAAGAGTTGTGATATCTGTTTTGTTTGGATCATTTATTGCAACTCTAAAAGCCCCCAATTCCAATCCTACCACACACAAAATTCTTCCTCTTTGCCTTACTTCAAGCTTTCTTCATTCCCACTGTAAAATCAGTGACCAGGGTGCAAAGTCCTTTATTGCAGTGGTACCCAACCTGGGGCCTCTTGACTACAACTCCCAGAAGCCTTCATCATCACCTCTGCTGGCCAGGATTTCTGGGAGTTGAAGTCGAAGAACATCTGGAGGCCCAAGGTTGGAGACCACTGCTTTATTGTTCTTCTTATCAACATCTGGAAAACAGGCAGCCTTGCTGATCAAATGCAAATCTCCCAGGAGATTCCAATCCACCTTTTGCTTCCTCCTGTTTGCCGGCATGTGTTCCCTTTTGCTGGCAACACTGAGATTACACACACTTCTTTTGGCTGTTTTGAGATGTGCATGTGTAAAACCTCTGGCTTTCACTCCCTGAAAGGGAGAAAGGACACAGTGAGGATTCAGGGAAACTAATGATCAGGTGCTGTCTGGGGCTACAGGTGTGCCCAGCTAACATCTTGATTGATGCTTTCCAAAATGCAATGGGAGGAAACTCCCAGTTTTAGTGAATTGTGGCAAGAGAACCTTGCAGCCACCTACACGGAAGACACAGGCCCCTTGTCACAGGCAGACCAAAGCAGATCGGATGAAGAGAAAGCACACACAAGGTAATCTGGCCTGGAAATGAACCTATTATTTTATATCTTTTGTTGTGATTAAAGCAGCCTTGCATTGAGGGCTGCCGGTCTTTGCTTATTTCATACATGTGGGTGGCAACACGAAAGTTCAGAAGTTTATGTTTCTGTCCTCCCCCTGCTAACCGAAATCGAAAGAGCTTTTCTTTTCCCACTCTGCTTTTGTTGTTGGTTGTTTTTTTGCATTTTGGGATTCTTGTTGTTAAAAAAAAAAGCCTCGTAGAAGTATTTATGTGCCAAATCCTTGGATGTTGTGTAAAGTATGAGATTTTTTTTTAAATACAAAATTGAAAGTCTTTACACATTTTGTTTGTGCAAAGTGCAAGCTTTATTTAGTTTTTTTTATGCTGTTGAAGGATAGTGTCTTGCTATTCATATCATAATTTGCATTTTTTTTCCTGGTGTCTAAGGAAGGGAAGATCCTATTGTCGCTTATTGCTTTCTCCTCTCTGTTGCTTTTTTGTTTGTTAGTTGAGGTTGGATTTTTTTTTGGCAAAAGTTGATAAGACAATGTAATAATATGGGAACGTTATGGTAAGAAAATGGCAGAGAACTCCACTCAAAATGGCCCTTTGAAAGTAACTTTAAAAGCTCCTGGTTAAGTCCTACCACCAAAAACAAAACAAAACAAAAAACCCCAACAACCTATCAATGGTGTTATTCCTTCTCATTACATTACTCCAGAAATTGGACCTGATTTTGGCTTTTTTATGAAAAAGAATTAACTGGTTACATGTAACTGTTAGTTTGACTCAATGACTGACATCCCACAGTAAGTTGGAACTAGAGTAGGCCCATCAAATCAGTGGAGATTTAATGAGCCAACTCCTCTGTATGCCCCATTGATTCAATAGGCCTACTCTAGTTTCAGCTGTATACTGGACTGCAGCCAATACTTTGAAGCATTGCTCCAGATGCTACTGGTCTGGAACACCCATCTGTGACACCATCATCCTTGTTCATCCTTAGAAGAGTTGCAATCTAATAACATCTGGAGGACCATGTGCCACACTCTGTTGGTTTTGAGGGTCAGGTTAGCACTGAGGTTAGGAATAGTTAAAACAATTCTTGGACTTCAACTCCCAGAAATCCTGGCCAGCAGAGGTGGTGGAGAAGGCTTCTGGGAGTTGTAGTCGAAGAACATCTGGAAGCCCAAGGTTGGGGACCGCTGCTTTAAACCAAGGACTAATAAAATATTTTTGCAAGAGACAAAAGTAACCTAAGGATGGCTCAGCATATACGACTTTTAACCAACACCAAAGGGCAAGAGACCAAAGCCCCACCTCTCATTGTAGTCCTGCAGATGAGGCACATCTGGCTAGGAGCAGATTAAATTCCGCACATTGCTGTCTCCATCCTCTGTTTTGTAGCAGAAGGATGGGAGGCCTAAGAATGTCAGCATAGCTGCCGACTAAAGACAGGTTTAGTTTGGAAGCAGGAGGATGAATGGAGGCTTTTCAAAGTTTAGGACACTCACCAGCGCTACAGCACATAAATCACAGTGCAAACTGTGTGATTATACCCTGCAGGGAAATAGACTGTGTGTTTATGGGGCTCTTCGCTGAGCACTTAGGAATAATCTGATATAAAGCAGCAGGGGAGGAGAGTAATGACAACTTCAAATTAGTTTAATGAATGTTTACATTAAATGGAGAAGGGGGAGGGGAAACTGGCTTTCTTACAAACCTCCAAACGCAATGTGACAGTTTTCTTTCCAGATGAGAACACTTTACTTTTTCTTTAAAAAAAAAATCAGAGGGGAAGGGAAAGGCCATGTGGCCTTTAACTCTTTCAGAGCGGTGTCTTTTTAGCATTGCCCTAATGCCAAAGAGAATGTAGTCCTTTTACGCTGAAATCCACATCTGGCCTTGAATTGGCTGGTATTTGGTCAGAAGTGAAGGAATGGGCTTTGAATGTTGTAGTGAAAGTCGTTGTGCATGATCTTCAGATGCGAATAACAAGCTGTATCCTCTCTCTAGCTCTTTCCTTTTTCTCCTGCACACTGTAGGTGATATATGGTCTGAGTTCTCTGCCTGAGATGTCCTTTTGCTCAGTGTAAAGCTAGCAGGGACTTGAACGAGCACATGGGGCCAGCAGGAAACGGTTGGGCAGAAATAGGCAGCATCAACAGCCTAGGCAAAGTGAAAATCCCCACAGTGGTTAAATAGCTTTCCAGCATGTCTGATGCACAGAGGGGAAATGGCCATGAATCACGTGCCACTGATGTACTAAGGGTGACCCCTATATGCACAGCTGCAGGCGATGCTTTTTTGTGAGGTGGGCATTTCAGTCAGTTGGGACTGAGTAGCAAGGATGGGGACTTGAATCGCAGGACTAGCTGTCAAGTTGGACTTAAGTCACACTAGAAACGTGACTCTGACTCAACTTGGGTTTTTTTCCTCCAATGACTCGGACTCTGCTTGCGACCTGGAACCCACTCAGCCCTTCCCTTTTTTTCTGAGGGGAGGGGAAGCTTGTTTTTAATAAGGATTTGGATTTGGCACTTGAGACCAAAGACTTTTTGTGCAAAGATGGGCATGATAAAGGACAAAAATGGTAGGGACCGAACAGAAGCAGAAGACATCAAGAACAAGTGGCAAGAATACACAGAGGAATTATACCAGAAAGTTTTGGATATCCCAGACAACCCAGATAGTGTGGTTGCTGACCTTGAGCCAGACAACCTGGAGAGTGAAGTCAAGTGGGCCCTAGAAAGCACATCTAACAACAAGGCCAGTGGAGGTGATGGCATTCCAGCTGAACTATTTAAAAGATGATGCTGTTAAGGTGCTACACTCAATATGCCAGCAAGTTTGGAAAACTCAGCAGTGGCCAGAGGATTGGAAAAGATCAGTCTACATCCCAATCCCCAAGAAGGGCAGTGCCAAAGAATGCTCCAACTACCGTACAATTGCACTCATTTCACACACTAGCAAGGTTATGCTCAAAATCCTACAAGGTAGGCTTCAGCAGTATGTGGACCAAGAACTCCCAGAAGTACAAGCTGAATTTCTAAAGGGCAAGAGGAACTAGAGACCAAATTGCTAACATGCGCTGGATTATGGAGAAAGCCAGAGAGTTCCAGAAAAACATCTGTTTCATTGACTACACAAAAGCCTTTGACTGTGTGGACCACAACAAACTATGGCAAGCAGGATATGCTGGCAAAAGCAGAGACCCTGGACAAAAATAACAAGAACAGGTCATTGCCAACATCCCTGCTGAGTAGTAGACCTCTGTTTGATTTGCACTCGATCTGCAAGGGTTTCTCATCCCCAATTTCTTGGACAATACGAAAGGGGATAAATGAGGCTCTCTCCTCTTAGATTAGTCTGAAAGCATCCCGTTTCTGCACAAAATCAATCTTTGATATTTTTTTAACCTTACATTCCTGTGTAAGGTTTGCACATAGGGGTGGCAACTAAATGTGTTGGGTTCACATTTCACTCCAAAAATATGGATTTCACACCTGCAAGGCCGGGGATGGAATGGACATGTTGCCACAATCCAAACACAAGGGCAGGTGGCACCTTTAATAGAACACTAAAACTTCATGCATGGAGGCTAGCTTTTGACCCGTCATGGGTCTTCCTCAGGCTGGAGGCCATAGGACTGTAGATTTTGTGTGTGTGTGTGTGTGTGTGTGTGTGTGTGTGTGTGTGTGTGTAAACAAACATAAAAGCTCTAAAAATCATGTGCAGGCCAGAGTTCTCTCCTTTAAAATGGGGGCAGCAGTCTTAAGAATGCTCATGTGGCTTGAACTACAACAACCATGCCAAAAACTTTGGCATGAGGAAGATGGGATATGTTACTATCGAAAGCTTGCAATCTACTTGATTTTTTCAGTGGTCTAATAATGGCATCACCTGCTTCTGCATTCACGTTGTTTAAGTCAAAGGAGCAGGTTTCAGATTCCATCTCTGGTGGTATAAATTGGAAGGTCTCTCCCAGCCTTAAGAGATAGAAGCGCTGCCACTCATTCAGGATTCTCCCATTCCTTCTTTGAAACACTCATTTTTTCTCTCTTGCTGAGACTGGGGATACATAGAAATGACTCCACTCCTTCATCTGAGCAGTTGGGAATAAAATTCAGTCTACACACTAGGTGAGGCAAATGCAACCAAATTAATAGTGGTTGGAGGAATATGTTGTCCTCTTTTTGGGTAATGTTAAGTGTCCTTGCTTGCTTGGTGCCCTGGTCAGCTACTATTTTTCTATTCTGCCGCAGATACCACTACGTTTCTGGGGCCTGTTGTGCATTGGGAAGAGAGGAGATATTAAATCATGCATAAAATGTGCCCAGTTTTTTTTTAAAAAAAGTCCATGAGCACATTGTAGTCAATGAATAGATGCATTAAAATGGGTGCATTTGTAAAAATGTGTGTATTAGCTATAGATTCAAAAACAGGTGTGTATTTCCATGTCAGGAGTTGGAGAGGCAGGCTGCCACCAAATACGAAACTGCGGGAAGACAAGAGTTCTAGTGAGATTCTGAGCAACTTATCAAGTGCAGAATCCAACGTTTTGTGTAAATGTGAAACTGTGTGGGTTCCCCCAAGAATGCTAACTGTTCCTTCCCAGCGTTAGAATAGAGCACAAATCCATATAGCATGTAACTTATAGAGAGAGGTGGAAGGGCTACCTCCTCTTTTCTAGACCTGCGTAGAGAATGGTACTCCTAGACTTCTTTCTTCATACTCCTTCCTTGAACTCCCTTTCTGCTTTTAGCTCCCTCTGAGAGGGATAAAAAAGCAGATCTAGCAACATCTGTAACAAAGGTCAGATGTGACAATAGAACTATTACCAGCAAAGGTGCATACAAACATAATAAGAAACGATAAAACAAGTTGAAATGTTTAACTGAAGTGTTTCATATTTGCAGCTCTTTCCTCTCTTGACATTCTTAGGCACATTTGCTAGTTGTGATTTTGTTGTCTAGAGACATGTGCATTGCATGGCCAACACATTGTTTTATTAACAGTTTTTTTTTCTTTTTCTTTCTACACTTGCCTCGGATGAACTTCCCAAATAATAAATCGAACTTTTCTGGATTGAATATTCTTCTTTTCCAGTAGTCTCTAACTGAGCAATAAGGCCCAGCATTCAGTGAATAAAAATATTAAATCGTTCTAACACCCAGTGGGCCCCATTTTGGTTACAGTTCCGAAGTCTTAGGCACCAATGATGTTCGCTGTTGGAGGAGCAATGTCAAATGTCCCAAAGACTTTTATCTCCTGTTAGATGTCATGTTCATTTGTTAAATGCTCTCCTGCAATCTCTTAGTGATTGCAAACTTTGCATTAATTATTACCAATATTTGGTCTGTGCCAGAAATTGTGCTGAACGATTCTAAACATATTCGAGAGAACACAGTTTTATGAGCAAATGAGCCTCGGTTCCCCCCACCCCACTCTCTCCCATTTAAACCAATTTAGAAACACTTTGCCTCTGTCTCAGTTAGTAATTCATATTCATAATTATTCATAATTACATGTACATGAATGATGCCGTGTTGGATTATTTATATGTCCTATTACACCTAAAATGGGACGATTCCCTGCTAATGAGAACTAAACTATTGTCAACTATATGGATGGAGCTTGCTAGAAATTAGGAAGGGAGAAATGTGCTGTTGAGCTTCCCAAATCTGAGGGCTGTGTCCATGGATATGGCGTGCTTTATTTTTATTGGACATCTTGCTGAAAAAGATCTTATGAGTACGGAAATTCATTTAGGAGATTCGAATGCAAAGCTTCATCTTTGGATTACACACACTTGCACGCACACCCAAAGCACTAACGTAAGGGAGGTTGCTGTAGGGTTTCATTGCGGATTGGGTTTTCAGATTTCTGAGACCACGAATCATCCCCATTGGTCCAGGAAGTAGAAGATGAGTCATTCCCCAAGTGATTAGGGAACAGAAGGGGCAACGTATGGTCTTCCATATGTTGCTCAACTACACCTCCCAGCATTCTTCACCCTTGACAGTGTTAGCCAGGGCTGGTGGAAGGTGCAGTCCAACATTCGTTTGATAAGCTGCCCTTCATGGTAGTGGATGTGCATTACCAGTTGACAACCGATCACCTGTACAGATCCTTTGCAAAACTTCAGTTACAGAAAAGTCTTCTCCTGCCCTACATTAAAGGCTAACCACAAGAGTGAGCTTTGTGACAACTTCTGAGCTGAAGGTAATTCAGAACATCGGTTCCAGCCAACAGTAGAAATGAATATAAAGAGAGAGGTGATTTTAGAATTTTCACATAGTTACATCTGCCTTGATTGAAGTGGGTAATGATTTAAAAACTGGTGCAGTTTATAAGAAGTAATGGGCCCCAATGGCATTTGAGAATGTTATTTTTTTCACCATAACTTGGAAAAATGGGTTCATTTAGGGATAAGCGGCACTTATTCGGGCCGGCAGTTGTGAACAGCCCTCTCAAAGGTTTGCATTCCCCCCCTTCCGATTTAGCTTAATAAATTAAGCAACAACATGACAACTCACAGTGACAAAATATGCTTCTCCATGCAAAAGGTACCCTCCTTTTGTCCTCTGTTAGGGAATACATCATGTTCGGCACCTATTAAATTCATAAAAGCTGCAGGGAACGCTTACCTCCTGAATCAGCCACAGTATATAGATTTAACTTTTGGGGCGCCAGGTAGTCTGGTGAGGTGACCACCATCCTGTTGTTACATCCTGAAAGCAGGATTTGCTAGCAAAAGCAGAGACCCTGGACAAAAATAACAAGAGGCAGGTCATTGCAATGCTGAGCAAGCTTGTTGGAGATCTGCCTCAGGAAATTTGATTCCAGGATTCCCTCAGGAAAGGGAACACCTTAGTCGGCAGTAAGAGAAAACTAACTTCTCGTTGGCCACCTCCCTTAAACTTCACGGACTGCTTAGCAGATGGCACAGAACTTGTTCTTAAGCACCGTGTTTCCACGAAGTGCTGGTCACCAAGTTATCACTGTCTTTTCTTGTAATGTTTAAAGGGAATCATGACTTTCATGTTAACATTTGGAAATCTGTGGTCTCACTCCCAGAGGAAGTAAGGGTGGTGAGGATCCCGCCCCCCAAAATATATGTTTCCCTTATGTTTTTAGTCACATTACATTGCAAGTCTTATGTATGATATCCTTATTACCCTGTTGTTGTTGTTGTTTAGTCATTCAGTCATGTCCGACTCTTCGTGACCCCAAGGACCAGAGCACGCCAGGCCCTCCTGTCTTCCACTGCCTCCCGGAGTTGGGTCAAATTCATGTTGGTTGCTTCGCAGACACTGTCCAGCCATCTCCTCCTCTGTCGTCCCCTTTCTCCTCTTGCCTTCACACTTTTCCAACATCAGGGTCTTTTCCAGGGAGTCTTCTCTTCTCATGTGATGGCCAAAGTACTGGAGCCTCAGCTTCAGGATCTGTCCTTCCAGTGAGCGCTCAGGGTTCTTCTGCTGCAGGGATTCATTCATGTGGTGTCATGGACAGAGTAACAGGGTAGGAGTCTGGAGACCAGGGTTCGAATCCCCTCTCAGCCATGGAAATTCACTAGGGGAGTGCAACTGGTAAAACTACTCCTTAAATATCTCACTTACCTTGAAAGGTCTGTTAGGGTTGCTCTACATTGGTTCCAACTTGAGGGCACATAACTGACTAGCCATAGATCCAACCCCACGTCTTCAGACTCCTGACAAGCCCCAATTAGCATGTGCTACTGACTTGACTTCAGTGCAATACTCTCTGTGCCCAACCATTTTCCACATAACCACAGCAACCTTCAAAATATGTGATTGGTCCAAAGAGGAGACTCGGAAACTTTCCCAAATATCATATTGGGTTCATTTGCCCTGCGTGTGGTTCTACTCATGAGCCAGCTCCAGGTCCCAGTTGTCCACCCTCAGACTCATCTCCTGGACTGTGTTCCAAGCTCACCTCTGAGAGCTCCCTACAGGGAGGTCCTCTCACCCCCAACTACTTTCAAGTTATAGAATTGAATGGATTTCACAATGACATCTTGAAATATGCTATGCAGTGGCTTGGTCTTTTGCAGGATAAAAGCCCCGGAGAAACATATATCCTATTTATAACATATTTGAACAGCAATACTTCAGAACAGATTGAATGACTGTGCTAGTGATATAGCTTCAGCATTTTCCTTGTCTCTGAGAACTTGCCTGGAGTGAGCCAATGAAGACTTGAAATACAGGCAAAAGCAACTGATAAGGAAAAACACAATTACAAGTAGCCCTAAAGATAGGGCACTTAACGAGGAATCAGACTTATGTGCTTTGAGAAGACAATATTAATGGAACATGTGAAATAATTTAATATCGGGAAATTAGGACTGCTGACTTTTTCCTATCCGTTTTTTTTCTTAATAAAAAGGAAACTGAGTTATATGTGTCTATATAATAGATAAAAGTATCATATTCCTCTAGTTACAAGAAGCTGTGAATATTAACAATGCTGTGTTAATTGTTATAGATAAGTAGACATTCAGACTTAATACATCTTAAAACTTTTCATTTAGAACCTTTTGAAGCAAAACTCCATGACCTTCTGTATCCTTTGTCTTGAATTCCCATCACTCCCCAGTGAGAGCTGGTATACCCACTTCAGATTTGTTTTATAGTTTATGTATAAGCCATAAAGTCTTGGACATCCAAAACTGGCATTAGCTATATCCTATGCATAACCTACATGGTTGGGTTTAGGAACACAGAGTTCTTATTTCTGTTGTTATTCTGATGTCCACCAGAACCATGCAAGTCAAACTAACAGGGTAGTTTTCTCCCCACTTTTTAACATGGGTTGGTAATTCAGTATTCCATTACTAGACTCTTCTGCATTTTGTTGTTTAGTTGTTAAGTCATGTCCAACTCTTCGTGACTCCATGGACCAGAGCACGCCAGGCCCTCCTGTCTTCCACTCCCTCCCGGAGTTGGGTCAACTTCATGTTGGTCGCTTCGATGACCCTGTCCAACCATCTCGTCCCCTGTCGTCCCTTCTCCTCTTGCCCTCACACTGTCCCAACATCAGGGTCTTTTCTAGGGAGTCTTCTCATGAGATGGACAAAGTATTGATCTGCCCTTCCAGTGAGTGTGGTCCTATTACCTGAGTATTATCTCCAGCCCCATTAGTCCCTAATGGAGTAGAGTATTTGAATAAATAGTACTTAAATAAGAGTTGACTTAATATCCACCAAGCCATATAACGAGTCAGGATCTGTCCTTCCAGTGAACACTCAGGGTTGACTTCTTTCAGAATGGATAGGTTTGTTCTCCTTGCAGTCCAGGGGACTCTCAAGAGCCTCCTCCAGCAAAAGCATCAATTCTTCTGCAGTCAGCCTACTTTATGGTCCAGCTCTCACTTCCATACATTGCTACTGGAAAAACCATAGCTCTATACAAGGTTCCTTAATTCCTCCTCATTTTCTGCCATCAGAGTGGTATCATCTGCATTTAATTTCATGGCTGCTGTCACCATCTGCAGTGGTGCCATCTTCTGCATTACTCTCCCAGAATTCTTAAACTGCAGAATTGCTTTAGGAAAGCTTTCAGACAATCAGAGCTCTTTGAATGTGGTAATGACAGACACAGAGAATCTTTATTGGAGGTTATCGAAGAGAGCTGTCTGTTGGGGATACACTAGCGATGGTTTTCCTGGATCACCAGGAGTTGACCAGGCAACTCCTGGTCCACCTTCTAGCTCCATGATTCTGATGCTTGCTGTGCCTAATAACAGAGGAGGAGACCATGTGTACAGAGTTTCAAAGGCTTCCCAGAAAGGTACCATAATGCTCTTGACGTGGTATGTTTTTAGATAATTCTGCCACATTTGGTCGAAGTCCAGCTACAAATGATGTAAATTGCCTGGCTGTTTTGTCAAGGAAGTACCGTGCTTGGGGGACATCTGTGCATTTTGGGGACAATGGAGAAAATAAATCTTTCTCTTCCTTCCATACTCCAATACATATTGCTGCAATACGCATTCCAGAGCTGCCATTTACATGTTAAGGGACGTTCTTACTGCTGCCAAAGAACATCCTTGATGTTATAATTTAATTCATTTTAATTTTTTTAAATGTTTTTATGCTGTTTTCCCACCCCCCAATTAAAGGAAGATAGAAAGTTATTTTTTTTAAAAAAAAACAGCAAACTAATGACATTAAAAACAATTCAACATGCAGTGGGATTAAAATGGTTAGTGAAAACTGTTAAAACACCTCTAAAATGCATTCAAAACACACATAAAGTTATAATAATATCCAGCACAAAAGATCAAAAACTGCCCAAATAGTTATTAAATAGTAATAATTATATGTTGTTGCATCAATTCTTTTTCAGTGTTTTTCAGGTAGAGAGTAGTCAAGAATAGTTTCGCATTCCCTTCTTCTGAGCATCCTGGGACTGTGCGGCTTGCTCATGGCCAACCAGGCTGGCTCTTCTCTCCGGAGAAAACTCCCAATCTCTGGCTCCACAGCCAGACAGATACCTAAACGACTGAGTTATCCAGGCAGCTCTAGTTGTTAAAAGTTTGTCTTTTAAAAAACGGTCTTCCCCTGTTGCTGGAAGGGCAAGGTAGAAGACGCCAACCTAGCCTTCTGGGGGAAGACTTTCTGCAACTTGGGAGCAGCCACAGAGAAGTCGTCGTGTTCCTACCAGATACGCCTGCAAAAACAGTGGGACCAAAGAGAGGCTCATATGGGGAGATATGGCCCTCTAGATAGCTTTCAGATATTGCTGTAACCTGTAAAGTACTAGTGGAGGAACGTCGACCCTTTAGATGTTGTGGGATTCATTTTCCAGAAGCCAAAATATTGAGGTCAAAAGTTCTGCATCTGTGTTAGAAAGTGCATCGTAACCCCTATTGTCTACCTCCGCAGGAAATGCTGTAATCTTTATAACTGTGTGATTTAACAATGAATGAACTGGCCTTGTGATTTTTTTTTTTGTTGTTGTTGGGTGGGTTTCCCTTCATTTAGTTTCAGTTTGCATTTTCAGTGAAACTGCCTCTTGAGCAAAACAGGCTCTGTTTTGGAAGCCCACCCTTGCACTTTCTGTGGGATTTTGCATTGGTTAACCGCTTGCTTCTCTGAGAGAATACCACATGCCGAGTATCACTGTCAACACAGTCCTTGATTTATGCTGTGGTGGGCGAATGTGTGAGACACATGTTACTGCTACCAGGAAATCTCCAACTTGATGCCTTCTTCCATCGAGGTGTTGCTGGTACAGTTACTTTTCTTTTAGACTACAACTTGTAAAATCCACCATCAGGCATGCAGAGTGGGGATTCTGGAAGTTGTAGTCTAATAAGGAATGCTACTAAGCTTTGCTTGATTTTCATCTCTACACTGAGATGGACAAATGGAACTCAAAAGTGTGGCATATATCATCCTTGGCGCTTAGGGTGTGACTACAGCTCCCTGGAAGTCAGACAGGAGTCTTGATGAACATAAGAAGTTGCCTTATTTAGACAGTTTTGCCCAGGCACTCTCAAGTACTGTTTTGGCCACGACCGTAAACACAATCTGAAAGAAACCTAGGCTGAATCAGAATGGTATCAGTTGCTTAATGAACCTTATAAAGTATGTGTAGAATCGTTTCCAGTCTGTGGCCTCCCCTTCAAATGTGCCAGGGGCCCTCAGAATGGCTGATGTAACCCAATATTGTCCATTTGGGCTGACCACAACTCTCCAGGGGGTTTCAGACAGAATTCCAGCTTCTTCTCCGTGCACATATCATTCCATGGAGATCTCTCGTATTTCCTTGTGCCCTCTCATCCAAGTAGCTTCTGAGATCTGATGTCTTCAGGGTGATGGAAAGAAGTTTGATCTTATACTGGCTAGGTGGGCCAAAGGTGTGACTCGCTACAAGACTGTTACAACAATTACACATTCTAGCTACCAGTTTTCTGACCCAATTTACATTGTTTGTACTGCTGACTTTAAGGACCTCTTAAAAGCTTTGGGTCATTCCCCTGGAAGAACTGCTGGATAGCTCAGTAATTTAGGTATCTGAGTGCAAGAGCAAAGGAGTTTGATTCACCACTATGACTCCTTGAGAGGGGCTGGACTTGATGAGCCATAGCAAAAGCAAAATGTGCTGATTATATACCGGCCCATAGTGTTTAAAGCTCTCTCTGGATGGTTTACAATTTAATCATGCAAGCTACACACTGTCCCCACCCCCAGCAAGCTGGGCACTCAATTTACCGACCTCCGAAGGATGGAAGGTTGAGTCAACCTTGAGCCGGCTACCTGAAATCAGGATTGTTCTCAGGTCATGAAAAGAGTCTTCACTGGAGCACTGCAGTTTAACCACTGCACCACGAGGCTCCACCCAGTCCCTTCCAGCTGAGCAGTTCTAAGATGATAGTGAAGTGCTGCCTTCCATTTGTTCCTGCCTGCTTACTAAGGCCATCTTCTGAAGGTCATCTCTGGGTACTACCACCCAAAATGGTGCTTACGGTGGCCAGCCCAAGATATATTGCTGCCTAAGGCAGAACTGCAGAAGAGACCTCCTAGCCATACAGGTCAAGGAACACAGAATGCAAAATTAGCCATTTCAGTGTTTGACACAGAAAGCTCCCCAAGCAAATTTTCCCATCTCTGCCAGGAAAACAACAATAATAACTATATACTGTACTACAATTTGGTGTTTCTTTGTTTTGTTTTGTTTTCACATTACATAAAACTGCTTTGAGGCAGCTGCCTCGGTCTTCTTAGCAGTAGGGCTGACGTACAGAAGGAAGTGGTTTCTCTTTTGTGTTGGTGACGACCTGAAATGTTTTGACTTTGAGGCTGTTGTGAATCATGACTTGGACATGTTTGTACGGCCGGTTGCACTTCTCTGCCACCTTTCTCCCAGAAGTGAAACTCAAGGCGGCTCACAGGTTGTGAAACAAAGATGAGAACTTAAGACTACATACAAAAAGCCATTTAAAAGGATTAAATATAGAAATATTAAAATCGTCATATAAAAGCAAGTTGAGAAATATAAAACCGGTTTAGAACACATTCAAAAGGATGTACTGGAAGCAAGCTTAACATTTAAAAATCAGATATGAAACGCTAAAAAATTAAAGTGGTCTTCAGTTGCTGCCAGAAAAGAGTGGAGGGAGCAACCTAGCAGGCCATTCCATCACCAGGGGGCAACCTCTGAGAAGGAACGCTTCAGGTACCTCTCAAATGTACTTGTAGTAAAGGGAGTAGTAGGCATCCTTCAGTCTCAAGAGACTATGGTAACGTACTCTGAGTAGAGCATCTTGTGTGGTTGAGGAGGCCAATTCGAGAGTGACCATCCCTTCCACACTGAAGACAAATCCAATCTGTCCCCTGTCCAGCTCCCTGGTTTCGCTGCTTTCGTAACTGCCTCTTTGCCTCGGCCTGCTGAACAAGGGTCTCTTCAAATTGGGAGAGGCCGTGAGGCACCGCCTGCCTCCAGGCTGAACGCTCAGAGGTCAAGGTTTCCCATCTGTTGAGGTACATTCCTAAGGCCTTCAGATCCCGCTTTCAGATATCCTTGTATCGTAGCTTGAATCCAAGAAAAGGACCTTCATGGATGGTCATAAAGGCCCGAGGAGAGAGTTCTTTGGAGCAATACGGTCCACCAGAAAACCTGGGTCCAACCCCTTTTTTGGACTTTATAGGCTATAAGCAGCATTTTGAATCGGGCTTGGTAGCCCGTGAAGCTGCTGTAGCAGGGGACTTGTATGCTTCCTGTAAATAGACCTCTGCAGAAATACCTGATTCTTAGAATTATGAAGGACCAACTGGGTTGCAGTTTCCTTTCAGTTCTATCATCCTGCTGATGTTGTGCCCCTACCCAAGTCATTTCAACCCCTCAACCTTGATATTTGCATCCTGTTGAAGAATGGAGCTGTTCGCTGAAGCACAGCATAAGCAAAAAAAAAGTGCAGCAGACGCTTACAAAGGACTTCGTTGTGTCTTCCAGCTGGGGACCCATACTGTGGTTTCTTGTTTCCTTCCCTCCTCCGTTCCCCCCCCCTCCCCGGAACACACGCTTCTTTTCTAGCTTCTCTTTAAGTGCGGTGCTTCCCTTTGTTGCAAAACATTTTTTATTTCTTCACATGCCTGCTGCTGTCAATAGTGGGACGTTTTTGCAAAAACCACTTTCGGAACCTTTTCTTCGGCTTGTTTCTCTTTGTGGCTTTTTCTAATGGTGGGTCTGGGGGAAAAAAAAAGGAAAACAATATGTACCCTAAGCTGGTGCACAGGCTTGGTTCCCTCCCCCCCCCCATCAGCAGTTTGCTTTCAGCATCTTCCCTACCACTTTGACCATTCTGTTTTTATCAAAATGGAACAATTAATCAAGAATTGAAATTTTTTTTTAGGCAATAAATAAATTCTACAAGGAATAATTAATTTGTATATAAGGCACAAGGGTGTTTTTTTTAAAGTTATTGGAATTAATTTCTGTTGATTTATGCAGACTGAGCCCATCTACCTATCTACAGTATTTATCTACTTACACTAAAGCCATCGCTTAGGCTTTTGACTCTAAATTTGGAAAAAGGCCAAACTCAGTCACACTTTTTCCATACAAAAGGTCCCAGACTGAGGCTCAAATTCATTGCTAAACCCCACTAGAGTAGACCCGTTATATAGCTTGGTGGATATTAAGTCAACTCTTATTTAAATACTATTTATTCAAATACTCTACTCGGTTAGAGACTAATGGGGTTGGAGAGACCCCAGATGCTGAAAATAATACTCAGGTAATAGGACCACGCTAGATTTAAGACACATTTAGAAGGAGCTCATTTCAGTAGACATTTGTCATGGCACATGGTTTTCTCACTTCTTCATCTTAGCTTGCTTTGGTCATTGGGAGGTAAATGTGGGGTTAATTTGCAAGTGTGATTGATTTTGAAGAAATCAAGTCACTGGATGATACATATCTTGGAGAATATTAGTTGTTCCTTTCTAGTTAGCATAGTATGAGGTACAAAAACAACAGCAGCACAAAGAAAAAATGTGGGGAGATCAACATATTTCCCTTATCTGCCCTCACCCCTTTGGTTTCCCTACACAAACCTGCTCTTTTCTATGATAAAATAATTCTAGAAGCATTTAAAGTGGAAAAAAGGTATATTTACTTACAATTGCCATCTGAAGTTACAGTCAGTGTAATAAAACAAAAGGAAGGAGGAAAAATAGAGTCTCCACTACGTGGTCCATGTTGGAATCTTATTTGCAACCTCTCATGTTGCCTGTAGTTTGAGTGACTGGGAGGGATTTTTCTAGGCTGGGGTGATTGTATGTCTATCCAGCACTAACCAATAGCTCTTTTCAGCCTTTGAATAAAAAGAGACCCCCCCACCCTGTTCCCTCTGTTTCTTTGTTGGAGGCAGTTGTTTGTTTGCTATTGGTTGTGTTTTAGCCAGTGGTGTTTACAAGTTGGACACAGGAACACATTCCAGAGCCACATTCAAAGCATTAAGATGCTCAATGGAGTCCCCAGTTAAGGAGGTCTATTTTCTCCATTATAAAAGTAGTGTACACATTGCCACATAAAAGTAAATGTAAAATCAAAATATAAAAGAAGCTAGCTGTGCCCTACAGATTCCATTAAGGAGTCCAGCAACTCCCACTAAGACAACTCACAGGCGGAAACCTTTTGAACTTTTCTTCTCTTTTACCATTTTATTTCCCCCCTTTTAAAAAATAGTTTATGTACAGTATAGTTTCATTATATCTTCCTCCCTGGAATGTTTTTTTTTAACGTGTAATATTAGAAAGTGGATCTCTCTGTGGTTCTTCGTTAAAGAGGGAGCTGCTAATATCACGCAAACAGAAGTATTAGCAGTGGTTAATCTTTGTGTGAAAGAGGATTTATGGCCTGGCTTCTTAGTATTTGAATTCATTGCTGGAGCTAATGGACATCTCAAACTGTCTTAAATCACTGGCTCTTTAGTGTGCCAAAGAGTAATAGAATGCTTAGAGCTACCATAATTTGGCACCTATGTTTAGAATCAGTTGCCAGAGGAACTTATGGAGAAAAACGATCAAGAGAAATATTTTCCCAAGTGCTCTCTCTCTCTCTCTCTCTCTCTCTCTCTCTCTCTCAAATGCGTTTGATGGCTTGTTCTTTGCTGGAGTTGTAGAGTACTTTAATGTGTGCCTAATATATGCAGGTATCTGTTGCAGAGTCTCCCCAAATGGGGATTGGAACAGAGTATAAGGTGGACTGGGAGTTTTAAGGATGTGCTGATGGGGGAAAGTTGTGGCACGTTGCAGCTGCTAAGTCTTTTCGAGGTACTACAGTCCTACCTATGAATGCAGATGACCGAGGTTCTGGATGCATCATGCCACAACGAACAACATGCGTTGTGGGCTTTAAATGAGTTCTACAAAGACAGTCACCATAGGCTATAAATTTGAGTGGATTATTTCAAGGTGGAAATCCTTTGGGCTTCGTCCTCTCTTAAGCCGTAGTTTGAAAACTTCAGCCATCAAGATGTTCATGATACCTCACCATTGGCCATCCTGTCTGGGGCTGAATTGGGGCGTGTTGTCCAAGGTCAGGACTGGGGGAAGCTGTGGCAGCATCCGAGACAGGAAGAGAAGCTTCATCTCTGATACCATTGCACCATACTGTCTCAGAAGCTCTCCAAAGTTCTACACACATTCTCTCCTCTCCCCTTCCCTTCCCTTCTCTTAGAACTGCAGAACTGGAAGGGACGCAGTGGATCTTCGAGTCCAGCTCCTTACCCAAGCCCACACAAGCTGGCTCTACTTGCAGAAGGCACCGTGAGGTGTCAAATTCCTAACCTCTGGCTCCACAGCCAGACACCTAAGCCAATTGAGTTATCCAGCAGTTCTAATACCCCTTTCCGGCCAAGTTTGAATACAGCACTTTAAAAGTACATGGTAACGGCCTGCATCGTGGAAGTCGTTCAGAAAGGTAATTCTGGTAGGATTGTTAAACTGTTGGGGGAAAAAAACTAGAACTATCCCTTTGGGAATCGTCTTCTTATCTCTCTGTCTCCCATTTATTCCTCTTTCTGATCCTCAGTCTCTGAACTGTAAAATATTTTGCCTCATCCCTGGAGCGAAGTATGTCATTTTATCTCTTTGTGAATGAGAGAGAGAGAATATGTGTAAAACTTAGAGGTTGAGTGCAGGATGGTCATTTCATAGGAAATAGGTGCCAGAAGTGACACTTTCCTGCCTGTATCCATATGACTAATGATTAAAAACATCACCATTTGCTTCCCACACGTTGAATTTGTGAGGGGTGTTCTGATCTTCTGCAAAACCCAGTTTACTCCACGTTGTTGGCCGCCAGGAGATTTTTTCTTTAAAGCAGCCCATTAATCTTCTGGACCATTTATGGCAGTCTTATCACAAGCAATGTTCTTCATGGAAGGAACGGCCATTAAAACCTGAGGGTGTACAGCAGAAACCCAGAGCTGGAAGCGCCTTGGGATGCTTAATTTTTTGTTTTAAAGATTGTGTCTATTATTACCATTCCACCCCCACCCCCCAGTTCTTAATAATAGTAATAATTCTTGTGCCGTCAAGTCAATTCTGACTTATGGTGACTGTTTTCAAGGTTCTCCAAGCAGCAAATACTCAGAAGTGATTTACCCTTCCCTTCCACTAGGGGTGCTGTGGGACTGTGCAGCTTGTCCAAGGCTCCCCAGGCTGGCTGTTCTCCCGGGAGGTCCAGTAGTAGGGAACCAAACTCTCAAACGTACGAGCTATCCTGCCAGCTTTAGCATTTTTTTCACATTTTTTTTATCCTGCTGATTGTCCCAAGCTTTCTCTTCTACATCTGACTGGAATTAAGCTTTTCAGTGTTCATACAGTAATTGCCAACCTGCTTCGTCTGCCACTGGCCAGACTCCTCCTAGGTGCATGCATGCTCAGGAATACAACCAACATCTGGTGAATGAATGGCAATTTGCCACCCAAATGTTTTGGAGTTCCCTTACATGTGTGTAAATCCATAGGATTGCAGTTCTTTTTTTCTTAAGCATCTGTGAACTTGTAGCCATCTGTTGTATCTGCCAAAGTGCAAGGCCATCCACAAAAGTTTATACCAAACGAAACCTCCTAGTGTTTAAGTTCTACGAGTTGTTATTTCTGCTTTGAAGGTGTGAACGGCATTTAGAAATAGGGATGAACATCTGAACCCCTCTAGTTTCTCAGGCTAAGTGAGGTCACGGGATGGTTGTGTAGACAGACAGACAGACAGACAGACAGACAGACAGACAGACAGACAGACAGACAGACAGACAGACAGACAGACAGACAGACAGATAGATAGATAGATAGATAGATAGATAGATAGATAGATAGATAGATAGATAGATAGATAGATAGATAGATAGATAGATAGATAGATAGATAGATAAAATAAAATAAAATAAAATAAAATAAAATAAAATAAAATAAAATAAAGCAAAAGCTTGGTGTGCAGGAGTTCTTGAAGACTTGGAGTAATAATAAAATAAATACAGCAACACTGGTTTCATCTTAAGAGTGTCATGATGTAAAATAGCAAGCAAATAAAGTAGGTAGAAATCCTTCTTAGGGAGAAGAAGATTTGCCTTTTTCGTTTGTTTTATTGTTTGCAGGACACTGTCTTTCTAAGAAGAGGCTTTCACAAAGCTTTTTTTCCCTGATACCATTTGTTTCATTTTGTCTTTCTTTTCCATCATTTCCTCCCTTCGTGTTTAATGGCTGTGAGGGTGGCTTGAGCTGTATACAGATTTATTTAACCAATCAATCAATCAATCAATCAATCAATCAATCAATCAATTAATTAATCAATCAATTAATGAATCAATTAATTGATTAATTATTACCCTGCCTTTTTCTTTGAAAAGGACCCAAGGCCGCTGGCAACATTGAAAGACCATATTTGAAGTTGAAAACAAGGAATATACAATAGCGGTTAACATTAATCAAAGACAATATCTAAACCTAAGAGCATTGAGTATAAAGAGGCAGCTGATATCTTGAAAAGGTAAAATTAAAGCTAAAAACAGTAAGTACACAGGTATTTAAAAAAGGAACAAACCAATACCACTCTGAAAAATGGTAAACAAAAGCCATACAGAAAAACACAGTCAAGGCAGTCATGCATCTAAACAATCCATCTGAGAACCCTATTCAGGCTGCCAGTCACTCAGGGAAAACCTCCCTGAAGAGAAAGGTCTTTGCCTTTCTGCACAAGGACAGCAAAGATGGGGCCAGCCTGGCCTCCAGTGGGAGGGAGTTCCAGAGCCTAAAGGAGCCCTCTCCTGTGTCCTCACTCAATGCAACTGTAAAGGTGGTGGAACCAAAAAGAAAGGCCACTCCAGGTGATCTTAACACCCGCACAGGTTCATAAAGGGAGAGGCGGTCCTTGAGTTATTTTGGACCCAGGCCATTTAGGGCTTTATAGCTTGGAACCAGCCCTTTGAATTGTGCCTGGAAACTGATCGGCAGCCAGTGGAGCTGCTGTAATAGCGGGGTTATGTGACCCCTGTCACCAGCCCCAGTCAGCCATCTGGCTGCTGCATTTTGGACCCACAAAAGTTTCCTGGCACTTTCCATCAGATGGGTGCTAGGAAGGAAGGAAGGAAGGAAGGAAGAGGCAAAGGGAGGAGCGGGCCCAGGGGGGGCTGGGGGCGGGGGGGGGATGGCGGATATTCACCAATACCCAAAGAAAGAGGGGTAAGGATGAGCAAGAATTCAAGCAGTCAAAAAACTGAAGTGGTTAAGTCGTGTACCACAACAGGAAGTGGGTTAAATATGGTTTCGATATGCTCATGGGAATCACATTGGAAACTGTGTTGCAGTAAAGGTGAGGGTGGGGGAAGGCACTGAAAAGAGGCTATAAATATCTCTTGTTTTCTATTAAGTCTTGTGACCAATCCTCTTTGTTACTGGAAATCCTGAAGGTCATGCTTCTTTCTTTCTTTCTTTCTTTCTTTCTTTCTTTCTTTCTTTCTTTCTTTCTTTCTTTCTTTCTTTCTTTCACACTCAGCACTTCTTCACTTTGGAAGATACTGGCCTAGTTGAATGGCTGGCTGGTGCAATAGCTCCAGAGCCTAATTAGGCAGGGGTACCAACAACTTAGAGATCTAGCATTCTCTTTAGGTTTCAACAGTTACAGAACAAGGGTTGGGAAGCCATGGCCATCGTGGTGAGCTGAACATCAGCTCCCATCATCCCTAACTATTGGCTATGCTAACTGAGTCTGATGTGAGTTGAAGTTCCCCAACACTGGGAGGACCTTGTGTTCCTCACCTCTAGGTTGAAGCTTCAAGCATGTTGCCACTAAAAAGATCTTGTAGAAGTGGAGCTGCGAAAGACGGATCAGTTGCCTCAATGTAAAGGCGGCCTTGGGTGCTTGTAGAGACGTATACAAACTCATTAAAGTCTGCAATACATCAGGTGTGAGATGTTCACCGAGGTAGTTTTCTTCTCTGTCCAAACACAGGAAGAGAGGAGGAGGACAGTAAAAAAAGGATTAATGTGATGGCAAAGTCGTATTTTGGATGGCATGCTTTTCTACATCTTTCCAATCCAGCTTATAGACACCCTACCTCCCTTCAGGTGGGCCTGAATTACGCCACTTCATCCCCACCCACCGCTTGAGAACCATCTCATTGCCTACAAACTATCCAGTTTCATTTAGTGGCCTCCCTCAATGGTGGAGAAGAATGAATATCACATGTTTCAAGTACTGGCTCATGCTCTGTTATGGGTATGAGGCAATTGCAAAGTAGTTGGAAGAGGTATATGACTAGCCAACCAGCGACTTGAAGTTCATACACCTCTTCCAACTACAATTTCATTATTTTTGAAAACACACATTTGCTTCTAAAAATTACAACTACAACAGTAACTATAACCTTTTCCAATATCTTTCTGAGTTTTGATACCATGGTCATGCTCCTGGATTTATGGGGTTCGTGTCATGACCATCTGTTATGCCTAAGTTTTATCTGAATTGGGGAGTGTGAGGGTTCGTTAGTGTGGGCTGTCTTTTCCTCAATAAATGGACGAGGCGCAGAAGGAACATCAAACGGTATCGTATTTATTTCAACATTAACATCATCGGTAACTATGCCCATGAAGGGGTTCAGGGATGTTTGGAGACCAAGGTTCGGCTTGGAAGGGGTCCATAAACTGTGTACAAAGGGGTTGGTGTTCTCTGGATTCCAAGGTCCTGTTGAAGGCGGCACAGGTCCTAGTCCAGGGTTCAATTCTTCGTCCAGGGATATCAAGGGTATGGTCTCCTCATCCCCGCTCCAGCTGTCCCAGGAGGATCCCTCTCCTCCTGCGAAGCCCCAAGGACCGGGTAACCCCCCAGCTTCCTCAACTCGGCGATATGCCATTGACGCTTACGCTCCAATTCCCTGGCGACCGCCTCTCGTTCCTCTCGCAGCTTTCTCCGCCACTCTTTGGCCTCAGTCTCTCCCCAGTAGGAAGGGCGAGGTTTCAGCCCTAGTTGCCAGTGTTTTTCTGCCTCCTCATGGGGTACCTGGACTTGCTCCCATTTGTGGGTCCAGGGGTCCTCCATCCAGACCCACTCCCAACCGCCTGGAATGTCCCTGGTCTTCCCCCTTATATCCCCCATCCCTGCTTCTATCTCCTCCCCTCTTTTTCCCGCCTGAACCCGTCTCGTTTCGCGGGCAATCTTTAACCCCTTCACCTCCTCTTCTAGGTCCCGGGTATCCACCCCCTTGCTCAGGGTAAGGGTTCCGCCGCATTCTGTTCCCCAATCAGGGGTCTCCACTCCTTTCTCTTCCCGTCGCGGTGGGGATGGTGGGGGGGAAGTCTGGGTTTGGCTGCTACTCTTCGGGAGCAGTGGCACTCCAACCATGGCCTCCACTTTGGGAGCCTCACAGGGAGATGACCAAATAGTGTGTCGATCACATATAGATATCATGCCACAACTTAGCACAGGACAGATATGTCCTAAACAGATCTGGTTTACTTGAGACTAACAAATGGGTTTCGTCTGGGCAGGAGGAGGAGCATGCCTTTCGCTGTGCTAGACAGAATTTCTGCAAGTTGTAGTTTAAGAACATCTGAGAACCCGTTATTTTGGAACCACTGCTCTATAGGAATGTAAGGATAGAGATAATTCTCGGAACCAGCATTGAATACCCAAAATATTCTTTTTTTAAAAAAATACTCGGAGCAAAGTGGTATAAAATAATCAGGGATTGGGAAAGAATTTGAAGAGTCCAAATGATGCACAGTGTTGATCTTTTTCTGCAAAGCCACTGGACAAAGGACGGTAGAACATCAAGGAAGTGGTGCCTACAGTATTTGACTCCTTTGGGGTTCTGAGTTGCTTTTAACCTACTCTTTATTAGAGGTCAGAAATATAGCTGAACTCTTGGCCTTTCTCATAAGCATTGGCTAAACATGTGGCTGAACTTTTGAGTATTTACAGTAAATGAGCTGCTTCCAAATTGATCTGTTCTTCTCCATGTATATTCATATTTCCTACTGCTGACAGGAGAGATTGGCCGGTTTCCTTTAAAGATCTCAACATTCTTCTTTGTTGTTTCATTTTTTAATGGAGTTGGAATTTAAGAAAACCAAACCATCTTCCGGGCAAAAATGCATGTGCTAAATATCTATGGTGAAGCAATGCTAGAAGACATATTCCCGTTATTTTGCTGTTTTAATCGTTAATGTGCAGTATGATTTGTGTTGGCTCTCATTGCCTTCAGCTGTAGTCTGCATGCAACATTTTCTGCTGGGGTGTTGTTAATTTAAACTGTCCTATCTTGGGTTCATTTACACCCAGGAATTCTGGGTCTGTCGCCCTATATTTATACTTAGTCTTACCAACTGCACTCATATGCTAGATATGTTTGGAAACCTTGATTTGGCACATTCGTGTGCCAAAATTTTAAGTATACGCTAGATTAGTATGTGATGTGGACTGACTCCTTAAAGCAGTGGTTCCCCATCTTGGGTCCCCAAGTGTTCTTAGATTAAATCTCTCAGAAGCCTTTGCCACTAGCTGTCCTGGTCAGGATTTCTGGGAGTTGTAGTCCAGTAATATCTGGGGATTCAAGGTTGGGAGCCACTGCCCTACAGGAAGCCACAGGCTGTTGAGGACAGGACATTTTGGAGATGGCTCCTTCATAGGGTCTCTGGAGGTGACGTGGAGATGGCACGTGAGAACACAGGATGAAATGTAGGCTCTGCAATAGCCCCTTTCTCAATCTGCTTGCTTCCAGAATGCTGGACTACAACTCTTCTTTCTCCTCCTAAGGACCACCACCAGCCCTGTTGGCTGGATGATGATGGGAATGGCGGTCATCAAATATATCAAGAGAGCACCACGTTGTGCAATTTGTTTTGGAACACATGGATTGTAGACTGTGTTCTCCTTATTGGCCCAGTGTGCACAAGTTACCATAGCACTCAAGGAATGTATCTGAAAAAAATGCTATTTTTTTCAATGTCTCTTGCTAACCTCAATTCATTCTCAGCTTTTGCCTTACAAACACAATCTCTGCAGTTCTTTGCTACCTGCTTGTACTCTTTCTCTGTGGCCTGGCCTTCCTTCCACTTCTTATATTAGTCCTCCACGCACCCTCCAGCTCCTTTCTGAACTCTTTGTGAAGCTACATTGGTCATTTTTGTCCTCTTCCACCTTTTTTCTTCCTTGTTGGAATTGTTTGTAGATGTGGCTTTAGAATTTCTTTTTAAAGAATCTCCCACCCATCTTGGATTCCCTTGATCTTCTTCCACAGGACCTTACTTATCATTGTTCTTGGTTTATTAAAACTGGCTTTCTTAAAATCCAGTGTACGCTTGCGGCTACACTCTTATTTTCTTTCTTTGGCAATCAACAACTTCAACAGAACGTGGTTGCTTTCTCCCAGAGTTCCTCTTGCTACCAGTTCTTCCATCAAATCATCTCTATTGGTTAGAATCAGGTCCAGACTAGATAATCCTCTCGTTGGTCCCTCCACTTTTTGTAGGAGAAAATTGTCAGCCACACAAGCCAGGAACTTCTTGGAAGGGCCATATTTAGCGGAATTTGTCTCTCAACAAATATCAGGATAATTGAAATTTCCCATTTTTATTGCCTTGTGCCTCTTTCAAATTCTTGCAATTTGCTTTTCAAAGATTTTATCTGCATCTTCTCCTTGACCGGCAGCCAGTTTTAGATTACAGCTACCACTTTCCTTTGGTTCATTTGCCCCAACTATATTAATCCAGACGCTCTCGATGAGACAATCAAGCCCATCCTTCTGTATTTCTATGCAGGAATATATATATTTTTAAACGTATGCTGAGACTCCCCTTTCTATTCTTTCTTTTGAACAGTTGATCTTCTTCAGTTGCTGTATTCCCCCTCATTAGTCTCATCCCACCAAGTATCACTTACCCGTATCATATCATATCTGCCCTCCTGAACTAAGCTTCCCAGTTCTTGTTACTTTCCTATATGCCTGGCATTTGTCTATAGACACCAGAGACTGTATTATTTGTGTCCTGCATCCTCTGTATATTTTAATGAAGATTATTATTTGGCCCCAGCAGAGCACTTTGGTCTGTTCCTCTTATCATGGACAAGCCTTCATCTATCTTAACCTTTGAGCTTACACCTCCATCCCTTTGCAATTCAACTTAATGCCTTCTTGAAGTTCTTCGATTTCTTCATGATGTGGCTGAACACATCCTTGTGCGGTACAACCCATCTCTTGCCAGCAGTCCATCTTCTAGGAAGTGTAGTCTGTGGTCCCCAAATCCATATCCCTCATGTCGGCACCACCTCTGTAGCTGGAGTATTTTCCTGTTCCTCTTCTGAGTACTGCCAGGGTGGGTGAGAAGACTACATGGGCCCCAAAGATTTTGAGTTTCCTTCTCAGAGCTTCAGAGCTTAATGTGATTTATCTGTAATTCCTCTTGGCTGTGTCTTTTCTTCCTATGTAGATGAGAAGAAGGGGATATGCATCTGTGATTTTTATGAGTGATATTGATCCTTTCATCACATGCCTAATCCAGGGAGACATCATACCTGGTGGGTCCATGCATCTTCCTCACATAGTTCAGTTTCAATCCCATGCTGTAGGGCACTGGTTCTTAACCTTGGGTTACTCAGGAGTTTTGGACTGCAACTCCCAGAAGCCTTCACCACCAGCTGTCCTGACTGGGGTTTCTGGGAGTTGTAGTTCAAAAGCATCCGAGTAACAAAGGTTAAGAACCACTGCTGTAGGGAGTCTCCTACTACAACTTCTCCCCTTTTCTTTTCGTAGGGCTTAGGTTCAATAATTCTGCCTGACTGAGCTTCCTTCTTTATTCTCATACCAACAGAAATTTCTTTCGCTTCCTCCAGTTATAGATGCTGCAGTAATTAAGATGAGTTCCAGTCATCCTTTTTTTTTTTTTTTTTTTTTTTTTTTTGAGGGGGGGAGAATCTATCCAGCCATTTCTGCTGGAAGAGTGCCATTGAAATCAACAGAAATCCTCTGGAGTCAATGGTTGAAAGATTAAGGCTTGATTGCATAAACCATGTTTATTTATATCTTTGATTGTTTTGCCTATTAAATGTTGTGTGGCTCGTTTGCGTAAAAATAAACACAGGCTATATGTTACATAAATGAGCTAGTTAAAAGAGTGAATTAATGGTTCATTAACCTCTACTGAACTTATATTCTTATTAGCAGAAACCCATTTAAATGAGTGCCCAAATGATGATGTGAAAACTACTTAAAGAATTCCAGCAACTGCATTTAATCAAGGGATTTTAACGAAACGACTGAGCCAGAGACTGGAAATAAGGGCTGTACCCCAAGACTCTAGGCCTGAAATATGGATTGTCCTTGGAATATGAGGATTAATCGTATAATTAATTAAATGCACACACCCCTTTATCAATTGCAAGCAATATTTTTCATGCACGTTAACAAGATGCATAAAGGATCCCAAGTGTTCCTTTACATTGGCAGAATAAATTGTTCGGTGGCAGCGTAGGACGCCAGTGTTGTTTGTTTCTAAGCCTGCTTTCCTTTGGTCCTTCACTTAGGTTCACAAGCTTTCTTCAGCAGATTAATCAACCAATACTTTAGTTGATTACCTGAAGGGGACCAATTTGTGTGGAGCTACTTTGGTTCTGATGTGTCAGGGCCCCCAGAGGACAGTGTGTACTCTTTGAAATGGGTTCGAGAAATGCAAATTCATTTTGGTAGCCCAGCTTTGAAAAATTGTGTGTGTGGCATAATTGCTGCACATACGTGGACTGTGTCATTCTCTCTCCAGCTCCTCCCCCAACACTCACACTGCTACAACAACCAGAAAGTCAAATGAGGGGGCAGTGAGGGGACAAGGCTAGTATGCGTGTGGGAACATAGATGAAAATCGTCCCAGTAGTGGTGTCGTTGCATAGAGTGGGAAAACGATGCAGTATGCCTTCTGCTCGAATCAGGAGTGGTGGCTTTTCTGGATGAAACTCCAGGTCATCGCAAGCATCAAAACGGAGCCTGTCTGGATTTTCAGGATCGTGTGCAAATTAATTTAATTTCCTTTCATCGGCATGCTAAGAGGTAACAAAGGTGCCTCTTTCCCCCAATCAGGGGGCAGACCTGCTTTTTGGCATTTGGATAGTGGCCTCTCTGCTGTTCAGAGACACAGTTGGTGAGGGACCACTTCAGGAAGGATGAATTTGCAGCTTGAAATAGCTCTCTCTCTCTCTCTCTTTGTGTGTGTGTGTGTGTGTGTGTGTGTGTTGGCCATAAATAGCAAACCTCCCCAAATATTACCAGATATTTCTCTGTGCGTTTGTTGGCTTTGACCAATGAAGTAGAACAAGACCTCTGAATACCCCATTAGTTCCACTGCTGCGCTTTGACGACTCTGCTCCGGCAGCTCTTTTCCTATATAAGTCACCGGCTTCGCCCGGCGTCTCTTAACAAATACCGTTGACAGGCACCATTGCAATTTTTCTGCATGTTCTGACAGTTTAATTCAGTACCTCCTGGCTAAGCAGCCTGAGCCTGAGGGGGTAATTCAGCGTGTTGCCATTGCGCTGCTGCAATTAAAATAATTAAGGGAGCTGGGATGAGCCTCCTCCTGCAGTTTTGCAGAGAGAGGGAGAAAGACAGAGGGAGGGAGAGCACACTTTCAGCCCCTACCTCCAACAAGCACAAGTTTCCCTTTGAATCAGAGGACAGAAGGATTGATTAGCAACAATATATTTACCTTCAGATATCAAATGAATTTGCATTTTCACCTGCCTTCTGTTTGATATACATAGACCTTGCACTGTCTTGGGTGCCTGCCCAAGACAATAGAATGAATGACTTTTTCAAATAAGACCCTGGTGATTATTGCAATCCAAGCAACAAGATCATTAGCTCAGGGTTGTTGTTTTTTTTTCATCTCCTTCACCCAGAAATAAACAGGGCTAATGAGAAGGAATGAACCCATTTGGATCCCTTAAATAAAGGAGTGGGCAGAAGGTTAATTCTGAGCTCCTGATAGCTCTGGGGGTGGCTTGACATATTGCAAGGGCTCCCTCCATTCCAGTTGTTTAATAATAGCATCAATTAACTAACAGCAAGTAAAGCGCCAGAATGAATCACCTGGACCAAAGGCAGAGTGTGTGTTTGTGGGTGTTGAGGGATTCTCAGCTCAACAGTGGAACTGAAAACAAATTACTGAGCTGACAGGTGTGCTCAGACGTCCCCTGGCACCGAATCCTAAGTGTGTATCTCCTTTGTTGTTGTTTAGTCGTTAAGTCGTGTCCGACTCTTCGTGGCTCCATGGACCAGAGCACGCCAGGCCCTCAATATCTTCCACTGCCTCCCAGAGTTGGGTCAAAGTCATGTTGGTCGCTTCGATGACGCTGTCCAACCATCTCATCCTCTGTTGTCCCCGTCTCCTCTTTCCTTCACACTTTCCCAACATCAGGGGCTTTTCCAGGGAGTCTTCTCTTCTCACGAGATGGCCAAAGTATTGGAGCCTCAGCTTCAGGATCTGTCCTTCCAGGGAGCACTCAGGGTTGATCTCCTTCGGAATGGAGAGGTTTGTTCTCCTTGCAGTCCAGGGGACTCTCCAGAGTCTCCTCCAGCACCACAATTCAAAAGCATCAATTCTTCGGGGGCCAGCCTTCTTTATGGTCCAGCTCTCACTTCCACACATCGATACTGGAAAAACCATCTCCTACCTGTAAACATTTTGCACATAACTCTGGTGGTGGAAATTCAAGGTTCTATTTATTTATTTTTAAACTGGAATAGATAAGCCTTCATTCTGCCACCCCAAGTTTGTCACGCACAAAGGAAGAAAAGGGTGTGAACTTTAGTGCTGGTGCCTACACTTTGGATTTTCTTGTGAGGCTCTATCTTCCATTGTTCCTCTGTCTCAGCTGTATCTGGTTTGCATAGCCCTTACACTACTTGATCAAGGTTTAAGAGGACTCTAGTTGAAAAGAGGCTGGAGAAGAAAAAAAAACACTCCAGTGCTACCAGATGATGCCACCAGTTAAAATAGAGCTGGGTTTGGGTTTCTCAGGCTGTGTGATGTTTGCTAGCATGGCAAGGGGGGACATTTCACAATCTTTACCTGTACATCAGTCCGTCCAAGTGCACCAACCACAAACCCTAACCACAGATATGGTCTTGATGACAACAGGAACTTGGAGAATGTAGCTAGAAGAAGGGTGAGAGGTCAGTAGAAAGCCCCAGATGACTTTGGCCTGGAAATAACACAAACAAGAGTGAAAGTAACATTGTCTAGTGGGCTGCTCCACCACCAGTATAGGTTCCTTTCAACATAAGCCTATTCCAGTGTAATGGAAAGCCTAGAATCTCACCACACATGCGTTGATGGGGGAGATAGGATTTGAGTTCCTCCTGGATCAGAGGGAACCCTCTGCGGCCCGAACAATACAAGCAAACACTTCCCCACGGCTGGTGTTTGCTCTGTTAGCGAGCTCCTATATTTTCTCGGTAGGGCTACACTACGTTTACACTTGATGGCTATATTGTGCACAGTTGTAATTGCCTCTTTTAAAAAGTACCTCTGACAGGATGTGATTTTGATTAATTACACTTTAATTAAAATTGCCCATCAGAGTGGCAACTCGAAAAATGTGTCTCTTCAAGGGTTTTTTTTTCCTGTATAGTCATAGATAAGCATCCGAGAGGGCGGCTCAGATGACAACTTGGCATAAATTTGGTCCAGGTTTCCTTATCTTGCCTCTCAGCTGATGTCGAATTTGGTCAGATTAGAGCGACAGTGCAAAGTTTCCCATTATCAGAGGGAATCCAGGTGTACCTGCGGGATGTTCTCTCTAATGCTCCTCAACAGTTTTGTGTGACCTCTCTCTACAGGGATCGAGAGCTTGCTGTTCCTCCTGCTGTGCTTTCAGAAATGATGCTTTTTGGACAAAAATGCTAACTTTTTTTTTACACGACTCTTCTCCAGATTTTGGAGCAATGTTTATGTCCTCAGTCAAATTTGCTCGAGAGAGAGAGTGGGGTACAGCCATTTTAGCGTATTATTTTCTGCAGTGTGAGCACTTCAGTTCCAGGCAGGCTGCTGTAACTTTAAAAAAGATTTAACGAACGCACCTCCAGTAGCTAAGCTGAAATAAGAATGTCTCATGAGTTTAATGGATCAAACGGCAGTGATGGGTTTTATGGGCTCCTTTTCACTTTAGGGCAAAGGGAAGAGAGGAAGGGGCAGGTTGGTTTTAAATTCAAGGATTTATGTTGTTAATCCTCCTGGCTAATTATAATTTATGGGAATCCTGATAAATTAATATGCGGTTGCTATTCAAAAGCAGAGGATAGTGTAAGGCAGGCATAAACAAGCCTTGTTCATTTTTAATTTATTTCCACCAATGGAGAATATTAAATTAAATGAACGCAGGGGCATTTACAGGCGGCAGGTTCTTTTTCATTATTTATCTACAGGACTGTGGATTTTGTGTGATGAGTTTGCAAAGTTTGTTTCCTTTATGCAGCAAATGACATGCTGCCGATTGTGCATGCCCACAATCTTGTTCCATTCGAGGCAAGGCGGTATAACTCTGTTCTAATAAAAGTCGAATAACTTTGCAGGGAATGTAGGGAGGCAAGTGAGAATGCACTTACAGAAAATTAGCCATCATCCATTGTTAATTCCTTAATAAATAAATATATCTATATATTTAGGAATAGGTAAAGGTAAAGGTTCCCCTTGACATTTTTAGTCCAGTCGTGTCCGACTCTAGGGGGTGGTGCTCATCCCTGTTTTCAAGCCATAGAGCCAGCGCTTGTCCGAAGACAGTTTCCATTGCCACGTGGCCATTTTACCTTCCCACCGAGGTGGTACCTATTTATCTACTCGCATTTGCAATGCTTTCAAACTGCTAGGTTGGCAGGAGCTGGGACAAAGCGACGGGAGCTCACTCTGTTGTGTGGATTCGATCTTACGACTGCTGGTCTTCTGACCCTGAAGCACAGAGGCTTCTGCGGTTTAGCCCACAGCGCCACCACATCCCTTATATTTAGGAATAGAATACTTCTAATAAGCATGTGCTACTTGATTTGATGACTCAGTTCATGCAACATATACCAAAGGGTCAATCACTACATGGCTTCTTCTACTCATTATGACAATGGTGATATGATGATGATGTGCCATCAAGTTGATTCTGACTTATGGCAATACTGGGGCTAGGTGTAAATTACTCAGAGGTGGTTTACAAATCCTTCCTTCTGGTGGCACTCTGGGACCATACTGCTGACCCAAGGCCACAGAAATGCCTGAGCATGTAACTCCATCAACCCCATGTGTTTAGAGATTTCAGCTAGCCCCTCACCTGGGAACCACAGTGTGATTAGAACACCAGCCTACTGAGTTGAACTACAACCCATTGAACTATACCAGCATCTGTACTTGACCATTTCTGTTCCTCAAGCATATGCTTGAAAATGTACGGTATGTGGATAAATATGGCTGAGTCTGTGTTTTTTCCCGGAGCTTGACATTGTGTTTATTTGTAAGTAAGAGGCATTATCAACATGAATTTGACCCAACTCCACAAGGCAGTGGAAGACAGGAGGGCCTGGCGTGCTCTGGTCCATGGGGCCACGAAGAGTCGGACACGACTTAATGACTAAACAAGAACAACAAAGAGGCATTCTGGAGACCAAAGAAGCCCAATAGTCAACTTCAACTTTTGAAATCTTCAGGTCCATCCTGATATATGCAACTACTTTGAATTCTGAGTCTTTCAGGCTTCCCCCACCTCATCTTCTCTTAGCTCCACTTTTTCACCTTGCTATTTTTCTTTCTCTCATCATTTGTCAGAATTGCTCTTTTTCCTCTGCGCTTTTTAAAAAAACTGTATATCAAGACTACACAATTCATGCACTACAAGTGCCCACCAAAAACTTTGCTCTAGGTACCCCAACTCCCTGGAAAAGCCCTTGATGTTGGGAAAGTGTGAAGGCAAGAGGAGAAGGGGACGACAGAGGATGAGATGGTTGGACAGTGTCATCGAAGCGACCAACATGACTTTGACCCAACTCCGGGAGGCAGTGGAAGACATTGAGGGCCTGGCGTGCTCTGGTCCATGGGGTCACGAAGGGTCGGACACGACTAAATGACTAAACAACAACAAGGTATCCCCATAGCACAAATGTTCACATTTTTGTTATAGTTTAGCCTACTTTCTTCTAACGACCTCAAGCAGGATAAATCACTTCCCTCCACTTAATTTTCACAACAATGCTTTGACGCAAGTCTTGCTGAAAATATATGGCTAGGTTACCCAGTGCATTACAGTGTCAGGTTCAGATCTGAACCAAGTCTCTCTATGGTGACTCTGAGATTTCATCCACTAGTCTGAAGTGCCTCATGGTGCCACAACTGTGCTGCTGCTGATGCAGCTGCCAGTCCCCCCATCTTGGACATCCTCTGACTGCTATAATCCCCCTCTTTCTCCCTCTCACTTCCCTGCCATTTTGAGTTGCAAAGCATCCTTCTCAGTTCCAGGAGGATACTGCAGGGGTCCTAGTCAGCATGCAGGAATGATAGAGCCTTTACACGAGGGGAGTGCCAGACTGTCTCCTAAAGCCAGCCTGGGAGCTGCTGTCCGAGGTCTCGGTGACCCTTTGCGCTGATGTGACTGCCCCCTGTGCCAGAAGCGAGAGAGGACACGGTTTTGAAAGAAAGACAAGTCTCAGAGGGGGAGTGGGGGAGCGGTGTGGGGAAGAAAGAAGAAATTAATTAACTTGTCAGATTAAATGAAATTGCCTAATTGGAGAGAATGGTAGAGGTGGAGGGATACCAATTCAAAGGATCCATCTAAGGGGAATGATCACAAAAGAGTGTGTCGGTAGCAGTATATGAAAACGCCTCTCTGTGTGTGCATGTATGCACATATGTTCATAAAAATACGTGTTGTATATGCCCTCCCTAACAACACTCACTGTGGCATAGTGGCTGAATAGGGTGCAGTGTGGCTGCCCATGTATGAGTTCTTGTAAGTTTCCTCCCATTAGTTGAAGACCGGACTCAAGAAGGTCATAAATCTCTGAACATTGCATATTACTGGTCATTTGGCCACCGAAACAAGACCCACAAAGAGAGTCTCATTCTTCTTTTCTCCCTTCTTCTTTTTAATGGGATAGAGCTCTGTGTTTTCAATGGAAACTGGGGCAAAAACACAGAAAATCCTTTGTTGTTTTGCTGTTTAAACTTGGGTAATGCGTTTGTGCTGAATTCTGCAAAACCAAATTGTTATAAATGTATCTCGGCCAGTTTACATGCAAGCACCGCCACTAAAGCACAGATTTAAACTATGGTCCTAGGAGAAGAAATGAGAATCATTTCTTCTCACTTTGGCCACAGATGTGTCCTAATATCACAGATGTCTCCTTGATATCCTAGTGCCCCACAAATGGATTTTGAACAAGGGCCACATTTTTTTATCCAAAGCAATTGCAGTTATATTACAAAAACAGAATATCCTTTGTAACCATAATATAATGTAGCTGTACTTTCAATAGTGGACTGAAGAAAAGTAACTAATTATTTCTAAGTAGTTCTGACCAAGCTCCGAGAACACTGACAAATCCATTTTGTGTCCCTGAAGACCACACGTGGTACGTGTTTCCACCCAGCAAGGCAAAAAGTGGCCCTTACCTTGCGTTAGGGGAATTTGCTGTGGCCAAGAACCTCTGAATCTGATTAATAAGTTTTTACCGGGTCTTAAGTTTGGGATGGAAAATGCAAGGAAGGTGATGAGGAAAAGTTTTCCTGTCAGTTTTTAACAAAACGATCCCACCACATGTAGCCAGCAGATATTTGTCTCAATGGCCTGCCTTGAGGATTAGTGTGGGTTTTTCTACACAGCGGTGGGTGTGCATTACTCAGATGATAGGATATTCGTTTACACCTATATACCGAATGTTTGACACAAGGTTATCAAAAATTGAAGTAGGTTCTGGATTAAGTTTCCTTGGAGAAATCGCTTGATGCAATTACATGCCTGGATTTGGTTAGGTTTTGAAGGAGGCCCTGAAAATGATGTCCCCCATGTGCTGGGCCAGGGTGGATGCCAGAAATGCAGATTCAGTTTATTTAGTTTTGCTGCTGTTTATTTACTTTCTTTTTTTAAAAAAAAAACAACCCTCTTTGTCAAGAATCTTGGCTACTGATGCAGGAAGTTTAAAACTTCCTAATATCCCTGCAGTTTTATTTCCTCCAGAAGAGATAGCAGGGTAGCAAATATTATATTTGAAAATAATCTGCTTGACTGTTCTTTTGATAGAAAAATCTCCCAGCTGTGCATCACTAGAAGAAGCTCATCTCACAGCATTAGGAGAGTTTGGGAGATTTAAAGCAATTTGCTCATCTCTTTGATTTTAGACATGTTGCAGGCCTCCAACTTTCAGACAAAGGGCGCTTCAGATTCTGACAGTGATTTGTTTGGGGCTGTAATGAAACAGAACTTTGGGGATGCTGTTAAAACCCTCCAAATACCTCCCCACTATCTGGCTGTTATAAAGCCCCATCTTCCTGTGAATTAAAGTGAATGTCTGCTCCCACACCGCACCCTGCAAGCATGGGAGATTTGGCACTGCAGTGTAGGGCTTGATGTGTGAGTGATGTCTTTATCTCCTTTTCCGTAGTACTATAGACTTTCGGAAATGTACTCTATCTGTATAAACAATGTTTAAAAAAATCTCGATTCTTTGTCCTTGGTGAGACAAGTTGACAATAACTTTTCAAGCTGCATGAGGTTCTTCAGGGACAGGAGAGAGAGAGAGAGAGAGAGAGAGAGAGAGAGAGAGAGAGAGTACTCCCCCCCCTTCATCAGGGCTTTGTAATCTGTGGAAACAATATCTGTCCTTTTCCTGTAGAAAGAAGACATGCACAGAAAGCAAATAGAAAACTCATTGATTGTTTAAACAGCTGCAAGCAACCCATTCAGTGCTTCTAATCCTTAGCCGTACATGCAACAAAACTGCCGTCCTCCTCCTTTTGCATAATTTGCTGTATTTGTTGCAACGTGTTATTTACACTTTCCGTGTAAAATCTTCTCATTCTCTTCTCCTGCTGAGAGTGCTGCAGAAGGCATCTGAGGGAGCCAGGCTCAGCTAGCCAGGCATCAAGCCATCCCAACACCTTGCTTTTCAATCCAGGGAGCTGGTACACCAGTGCCAGCCGCTTGCCCTGGAACAGCTCCTAGAAAGAGGGTGAAATGGCAGATTGCAATCCAGAAAATAGGGGATCCTACTCAAAGAGAAATAAGGTGGAGTCTGCGTGGTGTAGCCAAACATCGGCAGTATAAGAGGCCTTAATGTGTCTCCCCATCTGTTATTCAAGCAAGGTACTCCCTTGCAGCTGTGCTGGGTGCTGTACATCCTGGTTACCCTGTCCTGCCTACAACATCTTGCTCTACTGGTTGAGCAGCATCCAAAGTATTGATACTCATTATTTAAAGATCTACATAGCTAGAAAACTGAAAGCTAGATAACATGACAGGCATCTTCTACACGAATTGGCTTGCATCTTCAGATCTTAGAATCATAGAACAGTGAAGTTGGAAGGGGCCTACAAGGCCATCAAGTCCAACCTCCCTTCTCGATGCAGGAATACAAATCTTCCTTGGAGGTTCTGCTGCAGCTGCAGGATCCAAGCAGCAGAAGGGTCATCTCAGAAAGGGAGGGTTAGGTTCCCCTTGCTTGCCCTACAGCTCCCTCATCATCTGAAGTGAAAAAGGATAATATGACAGCTGGGAGGACCTCTGGGTAGATACTGGTATAGGCTCCTTCCTCAGTACCTGACCTGACAGCTACTTCCATGTGTTATTTACACTTCCATGTGTTTAATTTTTTCCATCAGGCTCTAGCGACTGGTGCACTTTGTTCCTCAACAAATGTTTAAGTCCTACATTTTACATTGTGAGCTGGCATTGGGTGGAGCACCTGGTTATGAAACCTGGGGTAGGCAGTCTAATCCCCAGTGGTTTCTCCAGCAAAGGGGTTCACTAAAATTACCCAAAGCACATGTGGTTGATGGGGTCATGTGTAGTCCTGGCCAAACTGCATCATGCTGCAGCGCCACTAGAAAGAGGTTCCGGAAAGCACTTCTGAGTACTTTGTACCTAGAAAATCCTGTTGTCTCACCCTGCTTTGGAACTGATCAATGGCACATAACTACTTCTAGACTTAGATGACTATTGGTATCTATCTGCCCAGGAAACTGTCTTTTGCATGCATCTAAAGCAATGGACTGAGAGGGATGTGGTGGTGCTGCGGGCTAAACCGCAGAAGCCTGTGCTGCAGGGTCAGAAGACCAGCAGTCGTAAGATCAAATCCATGCAACGGAGGGAGCTCCCGTCACTTGTCCCAGCTCCTGCCAACCTAGCGGTTCGAAAGCATGCAAATGCGAGTAGATAAATAGGGACCACCTTGGTGGGAAGGTAACAGCGTTCCGTGTCTAAGTCGCGCTGGCCACGTGACCACAGAAGATTGTCTTGGGACAAAAATGCTGGCTCTATGGCTTGGAAACGGGGATGAGCACCACCCCCTAGAGTCGAACACGATTGGACAAAAATTGTCAAGGGGAACCTTTACCTTTATCTAAAGCAATGGACTATAGCCCACAAATACTATACTAAATAAAACTGGTTAGTCTTTAGGGTGACACAAGATAGTTGTTGTGGGTTTTTCAGGCTCTTTGGACGTGTTCTGAAGGTTGTTCTTCCTGATGTTTCGCCAGTCTCTGTGGCCGGCATCTTCAGAGGACTGGAGTAGGAACTCTGTCCATGCTCTGTAGGAACTCTGTCTATGTTCCGACTCCAGTCCTCTGAAGATGCCGGCCACAGAGACTGGCGAAACATCAGGAAGAACAACCTTCAGAACACATCCAAAGAGCCCCAAAAAAACACAACAACCATCAGATCCCAGCCGTGAAAGCCTTTGAGAATACATTGACAGAAGAGAATTATCCTTTCTGTGACAAAACTCTTAATATGGATGGCTACTCTTTTGATATTTCTGCCCTGGAAATGTTTGCTTAGAACAGAAGTTCTGGGCTAAATATTACATGGATCGCTTTTTCAACTATGAGGCGAGTCTCAAAAAATAGGGAGAGAATTTAGCCAATCCTTTGTTTACGTGGCAAAAGTTGGCGCGCATTTCAGGAGTGAGAGGAGAGCTTTCTGAAAAATACGTTGCTCAGGTCGGAGTACTGGAGCCCTACCCTTCAGACAAGCAGGATAACCTTGGATTGGAGTTGGGCACCAGCTTTGTTTCTTCTACATGCGATCTAAGGATCGAAAGGACAAGGAGGGAGAAACTGAGAAGTGGAGAAAACAGGAGAGGGGCTAGAGAACTTTATTCAGCTTAATGCAGTAGGACCAATCAAGGAGTTTAATGCAAGCACCATTTTATCATGCCCTGAAGCAAATTTGGCACAGCCGAGCAAAGTCAATGAAATGACAAACTGCAGAGGACAGGGGCCATATTGTGGATATTGTCAATGGATGAGAGAGGAAGAGAGAGCGAGAGGAGGCACAAGTGTGCAGGAAAATGCATATTTTATGTCACACACACCCAGTTCCCCTGCTTGTTCTTCTACACACCCAGGTTAACTTTTGGGCATGACATTTAATTTTCACTCTTTTCCGCTGCCACCAGTGGATTTTCTTTTATCCACAGTGTAAATTATTTCACTCCAACACAGGCTACCAATCACTGAACGTTTTTAATTAAAGTTACAAATGTTCTTTATTTATTTACCCAGAATCACAATCATTGAAATGTCTTCTTTTGTTTACTTATTTGCCATTATTTGTTTGTTTGTTTGTTTGTTTGTTTGTTTGTTTGTTTGTTTGTTTGTTTGTTTGTTTAACTTATATGCCGCCCGCTCTACCCAAAGGTCTCTGAGCGGCTTACAACAATTAAAATTCAATTAAAATACAATAAAAGATAAAATGATTAAAATACAATTGAAATTGCCATCAGGAGCCACAGTTGATGTTATTTCAATTAAAAGCCTTCTGGAAATTTAATCAACTTGTGTATTTACTTGTTACTATTCTCACTTCTAACTTTGACTATCTAGCTCTTTCTCTAACTTTTGAAATTCTAACTCTAACTCTTACTCATCCCTAACTGAAATCCTCAACTGATATCCCTAACTGAAGTCCCTATATATAGCATCAATTCTTCGGCGGTCAGCCATCTTTATGGTCCAGCTCTCACTTCCATACATTGCTACTGGAAAAACCATAGCTTTGACTATGCGGACCTTTGTTGGCAAGGTGAGGTCTCTGCTTTTTAAGATGCTGTCTAGGTTTGCTATTGCTTTCCTCCCAAGAAGCAGGTGTCTTTTAATTTCGTGGCTGCTGTCTCCATCTGCTGTGATCATGGAGCCCAAGAAAGTAAAATCTGTCACTGCATTCCATTCTCTTCTTATATTTCCTTGGTTCCGCCCCTTCTGTTCAACCATTGGTTGCTAAATCAGGGTGCCATTGTGATGGACAGGAGTGGTTACTGACTTTTGTGTTATACTGGATGTCCAAACTTCCTTTCAGATCTAGCAGGAAGTTTGGACATCATTGGAGCAGATAAAGAATCCTCATAGCCTCTGAAAATATATCCTAGGTTTGGGTGCCTCTCTTTATATAAGTGGTTAATGTGGTATAACTCCTCTGTGACCTGGGGTCTCTGCCATGTGGTGGAGAGATGTAAAGAAATCCCTGTGCCGAAACAATATGACATTTATTAACATGATGTTTTTGGCAGACTTTCTAGACCCCTCCCCTGTGACTATAGTCCTGGGGGCCAAAACAGGATAAATTTCTAACAAAACACAGAGGCTCTGTGGCGTACAGAGTAGTTTTGGCAGCAGGAGGCGAGGAGAGTAATAGGGTTAAACAGGGGAGAATCGGTTACTCACTAAAACCGTATTAGACTTTAATAATAAATAATGTCGAATGTTTGGGATATTAAAACAATTCATTCTTGGCAAAAGAAACAGAGGCTTCTATTTCCCTCAGTAACTTGGGCTCGAGTGGCGACGGACTGTGGGTTTTTTAAAAGATACGTTTCATATGGCATCGCGTTCCTCCAGGTATCATAAAAGCATTTTTAAAAGAAAACTACTTAATTTAAAGAGTATGAATTCCTTTAAGGCCACTGATTAATCCCAGGCGCAAGCCAGGCATGTAACTCTTGGTGTTAAGCGGGTGCAGGTGCTGACAGTGGCGTTCCACCATGTTGCACATGTTCCTGGAACACAGCTGTTTCTGAAACCCTTTGCCAGTTGCTCCCAAAAACCCTCTGCGAAGCGCCACAGCCTCTGGGCACAATTAAAAGCTGCAACACACTACATTTCATCAGGCAGTGTTAGGAATTTAAGCCAAGCGAAAACGAGGGAATTTAGAGGCAGGGGGTGATGGGGAGAGGGGGGGAGACAGGAGAACCCTTACTTGAAATGGCATTAACCTCTTTACCCCTTCTAGCAAAACTATAAAAAGTTTGGTTCGTCCTACTCCCGTTCCGGTACAAAGAGAAAAAAAGAGTCAAAATAAGCATAATATTTTAATTAGTTATCATTCGGAGCGAGGGGATAAAATATCATCTTCTCCCCTCTCCTTTCATCCTATCATGGTTCACCCTAGCAAGCTTGAGGGGGAAAAAAGTCCATTTTCCATCATATGTTTGTCAGCAAATAATCTCTCTTCGCCCCCCCCCCCACTTGTCTTTCCCTATTCCCTTCTGTTTTGTAGGCAGTTTTCCAGCTGCTGTAAATAACTTCCCTCGCAGAGAATTTCCGAAGTAGGTGGCAGGATTATTAGTGGTGTAAATATCTGTGTGAGGGAGTGTGTTGCCCCATTCTGGATTTTTGCAGCTAAGTAGGGCTTGGCAGGTGGAGTTTGTTCTGTTCAGAGAATTATGAGTGCGTCCAAAATGAACTCAGAATAAAATATTCAAGAGGGAGAGACTGGGTTGAAAAATCGCTGGAGTTTTGTCGCTGCTTTGCTTGGATAGTTTTCACCTTAAAACCTTGTTCTGCTTTCAGGAAGGGGAAAAGAGGGCTAAGGTTTCTGTCTCTGTCTCTTAAAAGAGAGGAAAGTCATGCAGCAGACGAAGCCCGACTGTTAACTCACATCTGGACCTGTCTGCCCCGACCTTTTGCCTTCCAGATGTTTTGAAACACAATGGCCAGCAGCCTGAAGAGATAGGGTTGAAGATGAGGAACTCTGGAAGTTCTAGTCCAACACATCAGGAGGACGCCACATAAAGGATATATTTAGTGTGTGTGGTGCAGTGTGAGGAACTCATGCAATATTAGTCTTGAGTCTCAGGACCATTTTCGGCCCAGCGCCAGACTGGACCCAGGCCAGGATGTTGGAAGCTGCAAGGGGATTAGACTCCATGGCCTTATAGGTCCCTTCCAACTCTATGATTCTATTATTTTCAACAGACTTCGATAGAATAATAACCATATGCCGTCATGTCTATTCTGAATCATGACAAGCCTTTTCCAGGGTTTTCCAGGTAGATAATACTCAGAAGTGGTTTACTATCCCCTTCTTCTGGGGGTGCCCAGGGACTATGCCACTTGCCCAAAGCCACCCAGGCTGGGTGTGCCTGCAAAAGGCACAGTGAGGAATCAAACTCGCAACCTTTAAACAAGGAAGCAGAGAAACGAAAGAATGTGAGTGAAATTCCAGTTCAGTGCTTTGGGATAAAAGTTGTCAGTTTATATAGTTTTTCACAAGACACACACACTGAAACCAGGTATCTAAACCACTGAGCTATCCACCCAGAGTCTTCTCTGCACTATATGTGTCTTGTGCTTTCTTTTCTTTTCTTTAAAAAACCCTGCATAAACTTACAACCATTATCCCAAAGCACCGAATCGGCATTCCGCTCACATCAGAATGGAATGGCTTCTTTCATTTCTCTGCTGAAACTGAAGGAAGCCAAGCTCCATTTTGGCCTTCTCTTTCTCTTGTTTAAAGTTGAGGGGGAAATGAAATTATTCATTTGAGAGGGTGGTTATGAACCCATGCCACACATGTGTGTATGGATGGACCAGTGAACATACTGTCATTGTTACTGAAGAAGAATTAGCAACGCCTGGGTAGAAATCAATAGTTAGCTACTTTGCTATCAGTAGCATTGATTGTAATCAATCTTCCACATTGATGGAAATGATCAACACAGATACTTATTTACAAACCTCATCTTATTCCCTGTGTTCATATCTATTGTACTCATAGCTCATCTGGAAGTGTGGACCAACAGTTGGAGTGTGTTGTTTTATTCTGACAGTGTTGTTTGAGTCACCAACTTCTATGTTCTTTTGTTTCTACTGTCCTGTTTAAATGATTGTGTATCACATCGGTAGACTTTCAACGCCATGCACATAACACACCACACACCAGCCCTTCATAATAATAGCAGAGCTGAATGTGTGATGTAAAGGAAAATCAATACTGAAATTGCAAATCTAAATATTACTGTGCTTTTTTTGGGGGATAATATACAGATTCAGCAGTTATGGGGGAAAAATAAAACTTTGATTTTAATTTTGACTGTAGTCAAAATGTATGTGTCTTGGGTTTCAAAGTAACTACAAAGAAAAGGGAAAACCAGGGTCCACAATCATATTTTGGCTTTCACCAAATTCAGAGCATTTCTCTACAGTTTTCAATGGATTCCAAATCCCTGCCATTTTAGAAACAAACTCTCTGTTAGCATAATTTATTTTATTTATTTATTTATTTATTTGATTTATATCCCGCTCATCTGGTAACTCGGTACCACTCTGAGCGGCTACACTACATAAATTTCAATCTTTCTAAATACCAATTTATCTAAACCCTAATCCAGTGATTCTCAAGCGGAATGTCATAGTGAGTCTATCTAAATCAATAAAGATAGATTTTTTTTTTTTTTTAAAAAATGGATTTGATTATTCTTGCAACTAACCCCAAAGATGGAAAATACAGTAAGTGGGGGGAAAGAGGAACGTCAGTCTCAAACTGCTGCATTGACCTGGCCTTTGTTCCATTGGTGTGGAATGTGGCCATTACTTCAGGCTCTTTTTCTCTTGAGGGAAAAATCCCAAGAAAGAGGTTTATAGGCAGGAAACACCCAGAAACCTCTTCCAGGACTCTCTTCCAGTGATAGGTGAATTTCATCAACAGTAAACAGCTGCTTCCTTTCAGACCCCTTACACATTATTCTTGGCATCTAGGAATCTGAAATATTTTCCCCTCTGCCTGTCCCATTAAGGATTGACTTGTACAGTGACTTACAATTGGCCCCCGGACAGCCAAACAATACCCCACTAAAATGTATGGCAGCGTGTCACCATGTCACATAGGAAAGGAATTCTTTATTCAACATTTATTGGAGTATAAAAAAAACGATAAAGGTTTCAAAAGTCATTTAATTATATTATTGCTTTCCAAAACTATATGCAACGTCTTCCGGGGTGTACGAGGGCCAGTATTTCAGTCACCTATTTAATTATTGTACCTCATTTCTAGTTCTGGAAGTCAATTGTGATAACATTGATCCGATTTGGAGCTTGCAGGCATTCCTGTAAAAATATAAGTTCTCGCAATGCAACTGTAAAGGTACGTACGCGGGCATAGTCTGTAAAGCCCGAAACTCTATTGACATTTACAGAGTGCTATCGACTGGAGATCTGATTGACCAGTATACAGCTTAAAAACCTCACTAATTGCTTTGTTGATTTCAGACGGCGTAATAAAACTTTAAAATGTTTCCAAGCATTCCTCAGTAAAGGCTAGCAGAGCAAGGTCTAAAGGTTTCTAGAGAGAGAGAGAGAGAGAGAGAGAAGGAGAAACCCTTCTGTAGAGCAACGAGTCTCCTCTTCAAAAAAAAAGCTAACCAGTTCACCTGTTCGCTAAAGCGCAAATGCCCAGGGAATAGCAGCTGCTTTGATGGTGTTTTCTGTATTTGTACATGATCCAGCACTTACGACATTAGAATTTGTACAACATTATAGCCGGCGCATCAAATGGAGAAGCAGTTAGCAAGCTTCCTCATAATCAGTCTGACAAGGTTTCCTCTTTGCGATGCCAAAGTCAAAAGATGCGCTTTGAAGAGAGAGGGATCAATATGAAAGGCGAGCGTGGTGCGCCGAGGCAGACAGAAGAACACGACAAGGAACTCCCCAGCGGAAACAAAATGTGGGACAACATTTAGAGCTTGGTTTTCAAAAGCTCTTCGTGTACAACAGGACCTACAGGAAACAATGCATCAGGACACCTTGATAAATGAGTGTGCTTTGCACATGCAATTAATGTGGATTTGCATACAGGAAGACATTTTCTGCAGTGCTTTATATTTTTATACACTTGCCTGGTGGGACCAGTGCGTTCATAAATTTGGTGCACAACCACACACCTATCACGTTGACCTTTTAGTTTTTGGAGCTTAATATGAAGGATTGTCCCACTCTGGTGTCACGTCCTGCTAGGAATATGCTTAAAGAAAACATTCAGCAGTGGCTGTGAGATAAAATATGTGCATTTAGATTCTGAGCTTAGTTTGCACAAGAAGGCTCTTTGGAAGTTATACTGCTGTGAAAAACTATTCTGTTGTTACGTGCCATCTGGTCGCCTCCGACTCATGGAGCCCCTATGAATGACTGATTTCCAAAATCTCCTGTCCTTGGCCATCCCGTTGTGGCTTCCTTTAGGAAGTCTGTTCATCTCATATTTGGCCTTCCTCTCTTCCTGCTGCCTTCCATCTTTCCCAGCATTATTATCTTTTCCAGGGAATCCTGTCCATGATAAGTCTAAGGTAGGACAACCACATTTCTCATGAAAACATCCCCCCATCAGCTTTCTTAACTGTCAAACTTCCACACCCATACAATTCTAAACAATTCTAGCTTTTTTAAAATAAGTGGTAACAACAACACAAAAAAGTCTCCTGAGCTTCTATTGAAATGAATGGGAGCAGTATAGGTCAGCCTTTGATCGGGTGGGTGTAGTTATGTTATCTGTGCTTACTGCTAAAATAGAACCGTGTTAATGTTTGAACATCTTAGAAGGAAAAACAAGAGACATTTCTCCTGGGATTATCAGTTGCTTGTACACGCTGTGCTGAAAGTAGATGTGATTTAAATAAGCTCTGTTTTTCTCATATTTTGGTTCATTTGTACGAATCATAATCCGTAAGGCATTCTCAATAGCAAGTGCAAATAGCAGAAGTGAGGAACTTGTGGTCTTCTATATGGACAACAACTCCCATCACTCTTCACTACTAGCAGTCTTGATTGGGACTGATGGCACTTGCAGTGGAACAATATCTGGGGGTCCAAATACTGGTCATGCCCTCGCCACTCTTGCTGAAGGCTGTGGGATTTACTTCTAAGTAAAAGTCTGCGTAGTCAAAGCTATGGTTTTTCCAGTAGTGATGTATGGAAATGAGAGCTGGACCATAAAGAAAGCTGACCGATGAAGAATTGACGCTTTTGAATTGTGGTGCTGGAGGAAACTCTTGAGAGTCCCCTGAACTGCAAGGAGAACAAACCTATCAATTCTAAAGGAAATCAACCCTGAGTGCTCATTGGAAGGACAGATCCTGAAGCTGAGGCTCCAGTACTTTGGCCACCTAATGAGAAGAAAAGACTCCCTGGAAAAGAGCCTGATGTTGGGAAAGTGTGATGGCAAGAGGAGAAGGGGACGACCGAGGATGAGATGGCTGGACAGTGTCTGTGAAGCAACCAACATGAATTTGACCAAACTCCGGGAGGCAGTGGAAGACAGGAGGGCCTGGCGTGCTCTGGTCCATGGGGTCATGAAGAGTCGGACATGACTAAACAACAACAAAAACCTCTATCTGTGCACCCCAAGCCTGTGAATTCAACCCCAGTTTCAGACACATTTCTTGTGTCAGAATCAGAATCAAACCGGGTGGGGCTTCCAGACCACCCCATTCCGTTATCGGTTGCAAAGGCTAAGCTTTCTGGTCATTTTCCTTTTCCTTTCCGGCTTTGAATTTCCCATTTGACACATTGTTCTTCCACATATGCTTTGGTGAAGCCTTCTGAAATGCATTCCAGTACATGCAAATACTGTTTAAAATAAAATGCAATTAAATAAAATTAAAAATACCCGAAGAGCCAAAAACAGCACAAAGACATTCACTGGTTGAATGATTCTCTTCCCCCCTACTCTGCCCCTTGCAGTAACCATTTGTGCATGTTGCTTTAAAAATCCTGGTATCTTCCTCTTTACCCTCATGCTTGCGATAAAATGGGATAAATAAGTGATAATGAAAATCAGCTCAGAGCCAGAGAGAGAACAAGAGACGGGTTCTGGCATCTTACGCATGTTGTTTTAGAATGTTAACTGAATAAGCCACAAAGTATGCAGAGTCTGATTAAATTGCCAGAGCAGTAAATCCTGACTCCCGTTGGCCTTAACACTCGTTGCACAAAAGGGACATTGTTATGCTGCGTGAAGAGACCCGAGGTTGCACACAAAGGTCAGAGTGACACTGCTGGATGGTGGAGTGTTGTTTTGCATTCACTGATAAACAAGGTTAGGCTCTCACGGCTTTTGACAAAGAGACTATTCCACTTTTTCCCCTCTCTTGCTCTCTCTCTCTCTCTCTCTCTCTCTCTCTCTCTCTCTCTGCTGCAGAGGAGTAATTTGCAGATCTCGCTTTCAAAGATCTTATGGGAAGGATTAATTACACTTGAATCCAGGGAGTTACCCGAGTCAGTTATCCTAACAGTTAACCTTCAAGAAAGACCAAAGCAAGGAGGCCAAGGGAAGCCAGACGTGTGCTGTTGTTTGTGTGTTGGAAAACTGGCTCGCTTTCACCCCTCATGTTCCCGTCTGCAGATGTCTGCAAAAGGGGTTATCTAAGCCTCGGTGGATGGTTTGAGGAATGACAAGAGAATTCAGCAGAGGCAGAAGGGAGGATTTCCGTTCATTTTCTCACATGGACGAACCTAGTTTGTTTTGCCTGTTCCAGGTTCTTCTGTGTGAGAAGATGAACACACAAACACACCCATCTTGTGAATTTTCCTATCCTTCCTCAAACTATCCGCTGACGGTTTGAGGAAGAAACAAGAATCCAAACAAGAATCCAAAGAAGGCAAACCAGATGTAAATAAAAATCCAAAGCAGGCGAAAGCAAAATGACCAATCACCTCCTTGGTGAGTCCAAGTCCCACCATTTTAGACTGTCCTGCTTAGGAAAAAGGTGAGTAAGAGAAGAAAGGCCAAGTGCATAAAATGATGCATTACTTGAGAATAATGAGAAACCTTTCTTTGTCTCACTGAAGCTGAGCGGGAAGAGATCCAGGGTAGATAAACAGAAGTACTTCTTCACTCAGTATAGATCTAAGCTGTGGGATCCATTGCCACTAGATGTACTGGTGGCTGCCAACATGGATTCAATTAATGTGTAGAGAGGGAGGCCACCCATCGCTAGCAGATGTGATGGAAACATATCGCCTCCCACATCAGAGGCAAAGCTCCCTCTTTATGGCAGCAGCTGGAGAACTGAGTGAGAATGTGAGGTTGCGTCCATGTTCAGCTCGGGGAACTTCTCATAGGGAGTTGTTTGGGCACTGTTTAAACCGTTGGACTAGATGGGCCTCTGGTCCGATCCCGCCGGACTCTTCTTATGGTCTTGTGTTCTGATCCGTTGTTCTCTAGCCCAAACTGGAAACAGCCCATTTCTAGCCCATCTTTAGAAACTGAGCTCCTTGACCCAGTAAATGGTTGTCCTACTGAACGGGACTCTTACTGGGTCTGTCCTAGTACGATCTTGCCTCCGCCCACATTTTTGCATACTAGTTTGTTTTTGTTTTGTGGTTGAGTATCAGAAAGTAAACACAAGTTTCATTTGCAAGTCTGATTGTACTTTGAAAGAACTGTGTTGGCAACAACAGGAAACTGGCATGTTGAACTGCAGGTTGGCCCTCCGGATTTGCCCTGGTAGGAAATAACCGTCTTGGCTTAAGTTCTCCAGGAGAACTTTAGAGCCCACTTCTAGAAGAATCACCTCTTACGGCATTTGCAGAGAAACATGGAGCTATATACCATTCTTAGCCAATTCACTAGTTAATTGGACTTTAAAAAATTGATATTTACGTAGGATGCATTGTCTTAATGGGACTCCAGTATTTCGGTCTCAGAGTTTGTGGAAACTGAACCTATCTGGGCAGATGTTGTCATGGTCTGTTGCTCACATCATTGGATGGTCTGCATTTCTGCCTCTAGGGAAGTTGTATAATTTCCCCCCCCCCCCAAAAAAGAATAGTGTTTTGGTGGAGGAAAAGAGTTGTACCTATTTCACAGAAGACAAACGGATGGTCCAGATGTTTGCACAAAGAAAAGGGAAGCTGGCAAAGTCACACAAGCGAAATGCCTAGCACAGCATATCATGCTATAGACAACCACCGAGAGGCAAAACAGTGCCCTGCCTCCCCTGGCAGACGCCCACTCCAAAGCAGTGCCCCATCTTCCTGGCCCCACTTTCTCCAGGCTCTTTCTCTGAGTGGGTGCCTGCCAGAAGGGTGGGGCGCCGAACCACATTCTCTGAACTAGCATGAACCACGAAACCAGCCGTTTGTGCCGATTTCTAGTTGGTGGGAAGCAAGGTGAGCAAGACTGGAAATGTTATCTTTTCAGATGTCAGCTGCCAGAATTCCATAGCCACCAATTTTCCTAATCTGTACAAAGGGTGGGGGAGAACAAGCCATCATCCAAACCAGCACAAATCGCCAAACTGGTGCTTCATGCCCATCTCTACCACTGACCAAACCCTGTAGGGATGATCCACCGACCTTTGCCCTCCCAGGATTCTCCCCATTACCTGCCGGCAGATCTTATGGATTTTGTCCCTTTTCTTTATCTGGGTGACAGATGACATTTCAGAATAAAGCCCAGGGTTTGCGTCTGTTGTTGTTGAGATGCAGAGATAGAAAGAGAGATGGTGCTACAAGCTAGGGTGTCATTGTAGGGCATGCCAGCCTCTCGCACCAAGCATTTTCTGGAAATCTAAATAAATGAATAATAAATAAATCTTTGAAGGAGTGAAAGAAGAAGGAAGCACACCTCATGGGCATCAAAAGAGGCTCCCTCCCACCCCCAAGGGAAACGTAGGCATAGGGGAAGAGACCACTGCTTGCTCTTCGAATGGAACTCTAATCTTTAGGTCTTTCTAGGTCAAACCTGTTGGGTTTTTTGTAGGACTGTCATAGCGAAGGGCAAAATGGGAAATGCTGAATGTCAGCATGTTTTTTTCTTCCCCTGACTGAGTGTGCCATGGCAGAGGAAGAATTTAAACATTTATTTGAAATTAGCTCTGCAAAACGTTTCCCCTCCCACCAACCTCATGAAATTGAGGAGAATATAAGCAGCTGTAAGGGCTGCTTCTAAGTGGCAATCCAAGGAAATAGTAGGGTATTGAAAAAGAGAGATGCCTCACCGAGGCCATAAATCAATGCTTGAGTGATAGTATATTAAATGATAACCTTGTCATATTTAATGTCACACCAGAAGGATCTATTGAGGCATTGTTCCTTCCACAGTATCCGCGCAGGTGAATTAACTGAACGAATTGGAACTTGGGCGCCGCAGAAGGTGTAGGGAGTAAACCAACTAAGCATTACGCCATAAAATCACACTCTCTTTGTCTTCCACCAGCATCCCGCCTGGCTTATTCTGGCTTCACGTTTCTGAAGCAAGTTTCTTATTCAGAATATCTTCTCCTGAAATACGCAGCACCCAATTCATCTCATCACCCTTAGGCTGTTAGAAGAAGGGATTAAATTTGCCATTTTGCATTGTGCACAGTTTTTTTCACAACCACTTTTACACTTAAGGACCCGGATCTCTTGTGTTAAGCCCCAAATTCAACACACTTAACTCATGCCAGAAGATTGCACACAAGAGTGTGGCCTATGGAAGCACAAGAGCTAATGGAAGCCATGGGTTGTGTGAATCTCTTGGGCATGACGGTAGCCATGTAAAGTACAGTAAACTGTAGCTGGGTGAGAGAGCAAAGAAAAAGAACATGCCAGAGCAGGCATCGAAACAGTGATGCAACTCTTTCTCTTTGCTCTACAGCTGTGTGAAATGTCTATGGGAGGGGCTGCAAGTCTATGGGAGGGGCTGCACATGGCATATATGTGGCCATATATGCCATGCAGCAACCTCAGCCTTGAGCACTCAGTGGTTGAAGTGTCCAGGACAGATTTTTTGGATTATTGGAAGGTTCATTGGTAACTTTTTCTCTTTGGCACCAGCAGCACAATCTGTTTTCTTATATTCAGCTTCCCCTTTCTTCCGTTCAAACAACTGGTCTTTTTGGGGCCAAATTAGAAAGAAGCCCAACAGAGTCTTTACTGGAAATAAGACCACATTTTTAAGGCCTGCCGGGTCATAACCAAGTGCTCCTTTCCCTTTGAAATGAATGCAGTTTTGAAAAGTTACACTAATAACCTAGGGAAGGGGGAGCAGGAAGGGTGAACCAATGGCACGGACTTTAATCCGAAACTGTCTGTTCAGTGGTCTTGTTGTACTGAATGTCCGTCTCTTTGAAAAGGAGAAGGTCCCAATTATGTAAGTGGCCAAAAGAAACCGCCTCCATTCTTTGCCTCTCGTAAATAGTTTTCAAACCCATGATTTGAAGCAGATGAAGGGGGATCCGAATTAGTGTTCTGGTTTCTCTGTTGAGCCAACATTAAGGTTGCTTGGCATCCGTAGAGTTGCTTGTATAGCTTATGTCTTGGAACCCTATGAGGTCCTTTGAAAGCTTGCAAAGACGAGCTGGCATACAGACAAACCTTCCAGTTGGCTGCCTTACCATTGTAATCCCCACAATTCTGAAACCTTCTTTACCTCCGTCTTTGTTCCTCCTGAAGCTGCAACTTTTAAGAACGGTGATGAGAAGCATAGTCATTCCTTGGGGAGGTGGTAGTGGTAGCAGAGGGCTTAGAAAAGACCATTTTCCAGGCTGTAAAACGTCCAGCAGAAATGTCCAGCACACAGACCATAATGATTCGATCTAAATGCTACGCTTTTCGTTTAGGCTAGCAAAAATTCTTTTCTGCCCTTGCAAATGGGTGCTTGAGATTAAGTGTCATCATCACCTTCCACCTATTTTATTAATCCAATAAATGAGATTAAGCTTTTGACTGGGAAAAGTCGCCCTGTGAGAATCTGCAGTAATTTCTTTTGGGTTGTTTCTGTTGGGGAAACCGCTTAACAGGCCTGTCGTTTTTTTGGGTCCCGTTTTGCATTTCCTCCCCTTTAAGGTAAATGGGATTAGTAAACATCTGCTTCTTTTGAATATTTACAGACTTCACAATCAAGATTTAACAATGCCAACAACATTAGAAGCATTGATGCTTATAAATATTCACAGGCATATAAACGCAGCGCTGAGAGGCAGGAACGCACAACGCACAACTAACTTTTTTTTTGACTTCCAGCTGTTTGAATAAAGCTTGTTTTTGAGAAGGAGGGGCAGTATGAAAAACATTTGCTAATACAAAGCATGTTATGTACCTGGGTGGATGGGTGGAGAGGTAAGAGAGGAGTAGGAGGAGGGGGCAATATACATAGCCTGCTTAATTCATTATCAGGGCCAAAACAGATGAGATGGCAACCATGCAATTAGCAATTTCATACATAATTTTTTTGTAGGTGAATGGCTGGCTGGATAGCTCAGTGGTTTAGGCATCTGATGGTAGAGGCAGAGTTTAGGAGTTTGATTCCCCACTGTGCCTCCTAGGGGAAGAGCCAGCCTGGGTGGCCTTGAGCATCCCAGGATGCCCCCAGAAGATGTAAAGGGTCCCCTTGAAAATTAAGTCTAGTCGTGTCCGACTCTAGGGGGTCAATGCTCATCTCCATTTGCAAGCCAAAGAGCCAGCATTTGGCCATAGACACTTTCTGTGGTCGTGTGGACTGGACATGGAATGCTTTTACCTTCCCACCGAGGTGGTACCTATTCATCTACTCCCATTTGCACGATTTCAAACTGCTAGGTTGGCAGGAGCTGGGACAAGTAACGGGAGATCATCCCATCACCCGGATTTGAACTGCTGACCTTACAATCAATCAACAGCCCAGTGACTAAGGGAAACCATGTCTGAACACCCTGCAAAGGCTTGCCAGAAGTCAGAATTGACTCAATGACACATGATTAGTAGACATAGTAGGCCAGGAACATCCTGTCTAGGTTGGTTTCATTCCATCCCAGCTGGCAGAGGGGAACGTTGTGACCCGGATGGAAAGGACAAGGGTGGAAGGGGGGTGAAGTCCATAGTCAAAAGTGCCTAGTGTTTTCCTGTTTAAAAGCCATTCGTGAAATGGTGAGTTGTAGGAATGGCTTCCTTTCCTTTCAGAACGATAACTATCAGTTTTGGCATCAGGGAGCCGGTGACACTATCTCTCACCTTTTGAATACTGAGCGGAAGTTTCCGACCACACAGGGCCAGGGCGAAGCATTAAACCACGCACTCCCACAGCCTGCCTGTAGCCATCTTTAAACATGGCTTGAAAGGATTGTGCCTTGCAACTTTTGCCACCAATTTTTGGCTCATGCATTTAAGTTACTGGTGTGTGCCCGAAGAAGTGGGTAGGAAGTGAATCAGAGGCAAAAGATAAAGGGGGGAAAATATTCAGCTTTACAGATTCACACATTTATATACCCTTGAAACATCTCAAAATGTTCTTTAGAAACTTTCTGAGCATTTGCAGGGTTTCTGTGTCTCCCTAAGCTGACAGGGCTGCTCTCTGACCTTACCCTGGAGCAATATTGTAGTGCCTTTAAATGCATTTGTTTCCAGGTAACTCCATTTTAAAAAGAGATCACCTTTAGCTCAAGGTTATCTTCTTTTGGGTGGGGGTAAAAATCCACTACGTACTCAGGATGGTAAAAGATTTTTTTTTAAAAAAAATTACATAGTTTTATACAGTAATATTTGAAATGTGAGCCTTAATGCCCTCCAAGTGCATTCTTGTGTACATAGCTTGTTTTCTGCTTTTTTTTTGGGGGGGGGGCATTTAGCAACTGCAGCAACTGTTTCATTATTCACTTTCCATTAGAGCTAATCTCCTGGTATGGGGAAAGATAGCATGTGAAAAAGGAGGAGGCTGTACTACAGGCCCCCTGATGTGATGGGCTCCCCTTGAGCAAAGGAAGGGCTGTTGGAAGGATTGCCAAGGAAGGTAACCCTTCTTGGCAATCCGGTACCTGAGGACAGGGGTGGGCAAGCATAGCCCTATAAATGTCATTGGATGGCTACAGAGTAGCCAAAGGTGGTGAATTCTCAGAGTAATAGTCGAGCAGCATCTGGAAGGCAGGACTTAGTTGATTCCCGTTTCAGGAGACACACATCTGGAAGCAGTGGTATGTTGTTGGCAGGGAACGCAATAACTGACACTTAAATAAATCACACTGATCATAAAGTGGATATGTTTGTTGTTTTCTCTCTCTCTCTCTCTCTCTCTCTCTCTCTCTCTCTCTGTGTGTGTGTGTGTGTGTGTGTGTGTGTGTGTGTGTGTGTGTGTGTGTGTGTGTGTGTGTGTGTGTGTGTGTGTGTGTGTGTGTGTGTGTGTGTTAGTTAAAGTAAGAGCAGGTCAACTTTTGCTCCAGAAGTTTGACTTGCTCCCGAAAGACCCTACAAATGCCTTCAAATACTTTATTCATGATTTATTTTTTTTACTGGAAAGCAAACATTTTTAAAAGCCTTTGATTGATTTCAAGGAGCGTGTTAAGGCTTTAAAGGGTTATCGTATAATGACCATGGCTTATCTTCAGAAATGTGGATGTCTATATATATATATATATATATATATATATATATATATTAGCCATGGCCGCAATATGATTTCAGCACTGGGCTGAAAACAATAGAATGAAAGTCAACAGGGATCAGTGCAAAGGACTGCACCAGGGAAAAAGAAACCAAACACACCGTTACAAGATGGGGGGGATACCTGGCTCAGCATCACTATGAGCGAGAAGGATCTTGGAGTTGTTGTAGATCAGAAGCTGAAGATGAGCCAACAGAGTGATGTGGCTACAAAAATGCTATTTTAGGCTGCGTTAATAGAAGTATCATCTTCGCATCCTGTGAGGTACTAGTTTTCCTCTCTTTGATACTGGTTAGGTCTCATCTTGAGTTTTGTGTCCAGTTCTGGACACCGGACTTCAAGAGGGATGCTGACAAACGGGAACAAGTTCAGAGGAGGGCGACAAGGATGATGATCAGGGGGCTGGAGACCAAGTTCTATGAGGAAAGACTGAAAGAATTGGGCCTGTTTAGCTTTGAGAAAAGAAGATTGAAGGGAGTTGTGGGAGCATTTTTCAAATACTTGAAAGGTAGTCATACATGTCCTCGGTCAGAGTGCAGGACACATAAGAATGGGTTCAAGCTACAGGAAACCAGATTTAGGCTGAACAGGAAGGAAAGCTTCTTAACTGTTAGAGCAGTGCGACAAGGGAGCCAATGCCCTTGGGAGGTGCTGAGCACTCCAACACTGGAGGCATTCGAGAGAAAATTGGACCACCACCTCTCGGGAGTGGGACTCGATGGCCCTTCCAGTTTCATGATTCTATGGTTCTATGATTCATTTTTTAAAAAACTTGTTTATTCCCATGAAGAGGGTTCTCACATGTCTACTGGAGAGTGAGGGCACCACCTCAGAGAATGTCCTTCACCCCCATCTAGGGATAAGCAGAGCGTTCCTTTATGATCACGATTCAAGATGGGCGTGAAACAGAAAACTGGTGGTTTGTGATGGTTCATCGCTTCCTGCAAACCACCAACCTTTACGAACCCCCAATAGACCAGTTTGTGGTTTGTTTTTCAGGTTTGTGTTGGGGGAAACTGCCCTCTTGCCTTTCCTTTTCCCCTGCCCTTGTGGCCTCCCTATCTTCTCTTGAAGCCTCCACTGCTGCCATGGCAACCATCCTGAGAGGCAGCAGGCCTGGATGGCGAGGACCAGGCCTTGCTGCTTGTCAGGATAGCTTTGGTGGTGGTGGTGGAAGAAGAGGTGATGGTGGCCCCTCGAAGCCAAGCTGGGGAGCCCATGGAGGCATCGCCAAACAAAACAAAGCACCAAGGAGGGGGGAGGGATCAGCACTTCTTTTTGGTTTGCCAAAATGGGATCCATAAACCAAACCACAAACCAGCTCATTTTCCCCCTCTGTTTCATGTTTTGGTTCGTGCCCATCTCTATTAACAATACCAGCACTTCCATGTTACGCAGCATTGATACTGCTGAAGATGTTTCTTGATACTTTTACAGCGGTGGTGTAGTGAATTCCGAAGTACAGAGGCCACTGATAAGGGGAATCCAACCATATGGGCAGCTGGATCGACCCATATCAACAGATGAGGAACAAGTCTTTTATACAACTAATGGCCCTTAATTGTCCATTCCAGACCAAACCACTCTCAGACATTTTCCACCACAGGAACAGCTTGTGACAATGTACTGCTCCTGGAAAAATCTTGTTTCTTTCCCAGGTGTTGTGAGAGTTGCCACTGAACTAGAAGAGAAAAGGGAAAGTTACAAGGGGGTGGAATTGATGTCCTAGTGAGTTCAGTGGCAAAGTTAATCTTGGGAACTTTGAAATATGATCACATTTCCCCAAGTCTGGCGTGCCTGCATTAGCTTCCTGTCTGCTTCTGTGCCAAATTCAAAATGTCTGTGCTAATCTATCACGACGACGACGACGACGACGACGACGACGACGACGACGACGACGATGATGATGATGATGATGATGATTACTTTTAGGATGGGGCTGTGTGAAACTCTGCAAAACCAGGGGAACCATCATAGACAAAAGGGAAAGATATTTGCAGAAATCCAAAATGATTTTAGGAGACACAGACAGACAGATTTTAGGACACACAGAGAGACATACACACACATTTAAGTGTTGGCAGTAGGTAGACCACAATCCTTCACTGACCAATTTGATGTACTGTCTTGTGGTGTCTGATTGCAATGAATACTGGACAATGTGAGCTGGGCCTGATCCATGAAGCCACTGACTACATCCTTAAGCCTAAAACCATAACTTCAGGATTACTTCACCCAGAATGGCATAGCATTGACTTTCAAGATCCCTGAAGAGTCATTGTCCATTTCCAAGGCATCGGAGGCCTGGAGGACCTCCAGCATGCTTTCTAGCTCAGGTTCACAATCCTTTTAACAACCCCCCCACACACCCCTTTTGCACATGGGAACAGCCAAAGATCAGTCTGCAGAGCTATCTGTGTTTGCTCAGCTAAGCTTTCTTAGCAGCAGTCTACATATTTTCCATCCTTCCCCACCTGTGCTGATCTTTGAGCTCTTTAGACATCTGACCCGTGATTTCTTCATGCCTGTTCCTCCACAGCCTCCGAGCTTCTCCTTCTGCCTCCTCCTCTCTGAGCTGCTGGGGTTATTAAGGTAACCCTTTCTAAGAAATGACTCTTATCAGCTTAATCCTCTGATGTTGAGGTATGAGCTTCATTGCCTTGTTTACATCAGTCTGGCTGGAGTTGTGTGATCTCAAAGGCTCCTTTAAGGTAATCTGGAAAAAACACTCTGATTATAGATAGGGACCACACAGGTATGTTTGCTTAGGTGTGTCTTGCTCTCCTGGTATCAACGGGCCACATCGCTTGGAACAAGCCGTAAATTATATGTTGACAGCACTAGTGTGAGTGCAAGGTCTGCTCCTAGCTAAGCTCAAGAAAATGATCCGTCAGTTGCATTGTTAAGGAAATCTGGTAGTCTCTTGATTTTGTGGATGAACAACCAAATAGCATTCTTGCAGTTGTGAGAATCTCAGTTTTGGGTTCCCTCTTTCTCCCCCCCCCCCAATTTGCACACATCTCTTTTTGTTGAAAGTTGCTATAAGGTAAAGGTAAAGGTTCCCCTTGACATTTAGTCCAGTCATGTCCGACTCTAGGGCTCGGTGCTCATCCCCATTTCCAAGCTGTAGAAATGTCCGTAGACAGTTTCCGTGGTCACGTGGCCAGTGCGACTAGACACGGAACGCTCTGACCTTCCCACCAAGGTGGTACCTATTTATCAACTCACATTTACATGGTTTAGAATGGCTAGGTTGGCAGGAGCTGGGACAAGCGACGGGAGCTCCCTCTGTCATGTGGATTCGATCTTACGATGGCTGGTCTTCTGACCTTGCAGCACAGAGGCTTCTGCGGTTTAACCCGCAGCGCCACCACGTCCCTTGGAGCTGCTGTAGGACAGTGCTGAAAACTGAAAGTTCAGATACAGAGGTCCCAGGTTTGGATCTTTCCCTGCTTATGTACCAGGGGACCTTAGGCAATCTACTTGTCCCCAGCATCAGGCCCTCCATCCTTTTCAGGATTGTTATGAGGATGTGAGAACTTCAGGGAAGGAAAACATTTTAGTTGGCGTGGAGGCAGAAGGAAGCTGTGTAGAGAATGTGAGAGCACTTAACGGAATAAATTTGTAATTTCTGCATCATTGCCCACCTCCTGCTAGAAAGAAGAGCTCAGCCATGATGGTAGGATGGCCCTATGACTTCCCATAGGCAAGACAGTCCTCTGTTTGAACAGTTGTTCTCTTGTGGGGGGAGGGTGTTCTCCTGGTGATATGTAAGTGGCCACCCTATTCCCCCACCTCATCATGCCTCTCATTTTTTTAGAATTAAAATAGTTATGGGGAGGGGGTGTCATTTTGTGATAAAAAAAATTAAAAACACAAACGCTGATATGACTATTGATGAGTGACAGGAAGGATAAGGTGTGGCATAACAGTTCTGTATGAACTTCAGATGTGAGATCAGACCCAGGAATAGACATTTTGAAAGCAGTGTTGAGACTATCCCTTTGAAATAACTGATTGTTGCCTAGCTAGATATTAAAAAAAACAATAGCCTTTGTTTATTTTCATTATATATACTCACTCTCTCTGTGTGTGCATGTGTGCGTGCACACATTTGTTTTCAGCAAGCTGCAGAAAATGAAAAAACAGGGCATTTTAGAGAATTATTAAACAATATGTCTTATTTATTTATTTGCTTCCTATCGTATCTTTCTCTCAATTCTATGTCCCAAGATGGTTGCCTAGTAGTATATTCTCACTTGAATTACACATCTCCCTTTGACAATGCTGGGATTAGGGCATCAGATACTTATGTAGCTCAACATCCATTTATAACTCTTTTGTTACTCCAAAAATGTAACTACAAAGCATATACAATTGACTCTCTCTCTCTCTCTCTCTCTCTCTCTCTCTCTCTCACACACACACACACACACACACACACACAGAGAGAGAGAGAGAGAGAGAGAGAGAGAGAGAGAGAGAGAGAGAGAAGTTCTCTTCCATAGAATTGACAATCCTTTCCATACAATACTGTGTGTAATGAGCCTTAAAGGTCCTTCCTTATGACCCCCTGATCTAGAGGAGGAATTAGAGATGTTGTGTTTGGGCCAAGTAGACCACTTTGACGCCTTCACTGGTGAATTCAAGGGGTTCCAGGTGGCCAAGGCACCCTTTTTATTTCTCGGGAAAATTATTTATTTATTTAAAAATAAATCCGTGTATAACCAAAACCATACTGTTCAGACCCATGCAATTCAAGGGAGAGGTATATAATAATCATGTATGATGGTGATCATAATTGTGCATAGTTCTTTAAATTAGCATGCACAGATGTAATATAAAAACATTCTTTTTAGCATTCCTTGTTCTCCAATGTCTTCCTTTTTGGTGATGGAGAAACTTGACTGTTGCATAATGAGAACTCAGATCTAAGTTGATAGTTGTCTGTGGTGTGTTGATGGATCTTTCCTTTTGCCCTTGGTGGGTGTTGTTTTCTACCTGTACTGCGTTGAAAAATGACTTCCAAGATGTTATGGAACACAACGAGTCTGCATTACATTGAGGGGAGAAGCGTGTGGCATATTTGACACCCTATGAACCAGGAAGCAACAGCCCCCCCTGGAATCCACTGCCTGCCTCCATCCCCATTTGCACAGGCTGGATTTACTACTCCAGAAGTGTTTGGAAGTTTATTTTGTGCCATTTCCTGGAGAAGTACAGGCAGCCTTAACTCTGGCAGTTTTCTCTCTCTCTCTCTCAGCATTGTATTTAAGTGTGTGTTGCTCCCCTTCAATGTGTGGGGACAGGGTTCAGGGAGAGCAGGATTAGTTGACCTGTGTTGACAGAGTTGGTGATGGATGAGAGAAACACAATGTGCAGCCTGTTTATACTCAAATGGTTGTGATACACAACCAGATGCCCACCTTCACAGAAAACCCGAGAGCAGGAACTGACATAAGGCCAGTTTGCCAAAAGGCTCCCCTAGCCCAAACTGTGCTAAATTTGTTCATTATTTCTGTGCTCTTTCCACTTATAGCAAGCATTGTTTTTGGTGCTAATGACGATAATTGCGGTGCTGGTGGTGAAACTGTTATATCCTGACTTCCCATTTTGCTGTACCTAGTGGAATCATACCCATTTCCATCCATGATCTGTTTAAAATCATTAAAAATAAACATTAGTTTAAAATAATATAAAAATCGCCACCCTCAGAACATCGCTAAAATATAGAGACAGAGTCCAAGAAGTGGAGCAATGTGTAGCTAGCAGCCTTCATAGAAATCCCCAAGAGATTTCATGCTTGCCTTCTAAAATAGCACAGAATATTTTAACTAAATATCCCCAGAGAGGACATTCGTAAAAACGGAGACAGCGGCTGAAATCCTGTTATGCAATTTGTGTAAGCAAATTTGTAGCTTTTAGTTCAATCCCTCACTGGTAAATAAAGATCCATCAAATTTTATTCTGTGTAGGTCTGTGTATTTTCTTAGATTAACACAATACAATAGCAAATAGACATATAATTGTAAGTGTGCATCGTAAAAATCGTACAGAAAACACCAGGAAGAGAGCTATACTTTAAGAGAGCCAACAGCATGTACAGCAGAAAAAAAATTCCAGACCTATAGAACACAGTGGTTGTTACTGGGTGTATTTTAATTAATTGTGTGTTTTAACAATATAAATAAAATAAAGAGAATTTTGAAAATCCAAGGGAGACGGGCTTTGTGTACAACATGTGGAGGATTACATGGTGTCCGACTCTCTTTTAGAGGAAAAATCTTGACCTCAGGACTGTATTCTTTATTTTGCCTAAGAATATTCTACCGTGGCTTCCCATTCAGCTACAGTGGGGTCTCGACTTACAAACGGCTTGACATACGAACGTTTCGACTTACGAACCGCTCTCATAGGAATATATGAACTCGACTTACGAACTTAGATTCGAGTTACAAACTCTTTTTTTCCTTTTTTTAAAAGCTAAGTCATCTTAGGTTAGAAGGAAAAAAGAAAAATATATCCCCCTCTAGTGGCAGAAGGTGGAATAGCAGCTTTCCATTAGTTTCTATGGACGAAAAGAGCAGATACGGATCAAATGGTTTTCAATGCATTCCTATGGGAAATGCAGATTCGACTTAAGAACTTTTCGACCTGAGAACTGCCTTCCAATACGGATTAAGTTCGTAAGTTGAGACCCCACTGTATAGTCTTGCCACCCTTTGCAACAGTAAAAACAATAGCATTCAGTATTATGGGTTGGTAGGAGGAGACCGTCCTGAAAAACACTGGTGATGCCTTATATATTGGACAACTTGTTGAGGAGGTCGATTTTTATTTATAAGATATTTTGGGAAACTGTCTTGGCTGAAAAGGAGGACATAAATATATGACAAAATAAAATAGAAAAATGATGTTGATTTGCGGTGCTTTTTCCTTTCTGGGAAAATCTTTGTTTTCTTTTGGCTGCATCAGGGGGAGCCAGCTTTCTACAAAAACCAGCTTACTCTTTCCTTCTCCACGCAGTTAGGGGTGGATAATAGTTATCTAGAGCCTGTCATCTCTTCTGTTGACAGGACAATTCCCCATCATGCAAAATGTGTACTTGCGCTTCTGGCTTTAACAAACATGATGTAAGAATTGTACTTTGAGGTGGGCCCACCTCCATCTTTGTAGGAAGGTTGCGGCTGTTGTTTTACAGAAAACAGGGTATTAACTCTGACATTTGTGAGGCTGCAGAATTGCTGGTTTCAAAAATCGGGTCTAAAATATCATGTTTCCTGAAGGAACCATTCTGTTTGAATATCAGTGCCCCAAATAAGAGGATGTAAACACCGTATTACAGTTTCCTGGTGATATCTAAGCCAGAAAGCCCTTGGAAAAAGCTACACGAGAGATCTAGATTTGAGGTTATAAAAAAGCTTTTTCTTATCAAAGTGTTTTGTGCCTTGAGACTGATTTTTACAACGGTCTCAAACTCTTGATTCATTCATTCTCCCATTCTTCATTAGCCTGAGTTGTGTATCCATGCATGGGAGAGACTGGTTCAGTTTTTCACTTCGGGTCTGCATTTCTCCCATCTAAACCTGAACCAAAACATAGTTTGCCGCAGAGACCTGTCCATTTCCAGAGACTGCCGTACAGGGTTTTTTGGGCGGTGGGGGAATATGTGGAGAAAAACGGGATTGATTTCAAAGAACATGTATGGCATGAAAATACATATATGTTGAAAAATATGTGCGCATGAATCTGTATTCGAGAAACATAGGTACAAACATGCTTATAGGGAAAAAATACCCAACACAATGAAAATATGTAAAAAAAATTTCCCTGATCTGTAAAAGAGGAGTATGAAGACATAATCCTGCACAGAATGGAATGGGTTTAGCATCTGCACGATTAGATCTGGAGAGAAATTGAATTTCACAGATTTCCCATCTGTGTACAGTATATGTGTATGTGACCACAAAGAAGAAGAAGAAGGTGTAAATATATGTGTGTCTGTGTGTTCATACGCAACGGTGCACATAAGGGAAAACCCCAAATGAGCCCAAGTAGCAAATGCATGTTAGCATGTATGTTCTGAGTCAAGTTAGAGGCACAGTAACTGCAGGTTTGAATGACATTTTCCAACACACTGAGCCAGTGGCTGTGTCTTGGACAATTTGTCTACCCTGCACATATAATTGATTGGTGGCGGGGTTCAGCATTCCTGTTTCATTCCCCATCCCGGTTATGATGCCAGCTTGTATGCCATCTGGAAATGTTCTCATGCCAGAATGTCTGCTTAGGTGGCATGAACACACGAAGATATAAAATGAATGAAAAAATACTGAACAGGAAAACATGTAGGCAAGGAGGCAAGGATACTGTGTTTGATGGGCACTTCACAAAACGCCAGCGGCAGCATCTGATTCCCACATCACTCAGCCCAAGAAATTTTCACTGCACCTTTGCATATTGACTAATTACAAATAACTAGTTACTAATTACTACTAACTTGTAAATAATTCTGTTTTCCAATAATTTCTGCTTTCTGTGACATGAATGTTACTGGTGTTGGCACAAGGTTAGTGTAACTTGCTGCGACTAATTGTGGTTAATTGATGAGGCACATCTTAGTTGTGCAGTTGTACAAGTAAACATGACCCAGATCCGCCCCAAGACCTCCTCAGTTTGCTAAATCAAGCACCAGATTATAAAAACTTTGCACCCTTAGGATTCTGGTCTTTGATTGTAATTGAATGAGGGGTAGCTTTACTCCTTTTGTGGTGTAACTATAACTTTTCAGCTTCATTACAATTATGATTGTAACAAGGAGGGGATGATTTTGTATATTTGATTAACTGTTACATTTTGACTTCCTTCGGAGCTTAGAATGTTACGTTGTTGATTACATTGTTTGTTGTTGCTCAACATTCATTGTTACAAGAATAACCTTGTTACATTGCATATTATCAGCAGGTACTTTTTAGTAACATTTGGATATAGGTTTGTTTTGTGGTTTTAGTAATGAAAATTAAACATTTCTTTACTTTTAAAACATGGGGAAATTAGTTTTAAAACAGTAACTGTAATGGTAAATTATTACTTCTGGGGCCTTGATGCAGTTATTACTAAATTACTTTTAAGGAGTTAACTTTCTGCAGTCTGATGAAGGAAGTCAGATCTTGCAGTCCTAACACAGGTCAAAGGACATGACTAGATTAGGCACACACTTGGTCAGACTCGGTCTGTTTCATAAACCAAGCAGACGGCATCTCTGCCATGACAGATGACAGGTGGCCTCATGAACTGTGCTCCCGTTTGTCCAGATATGCATAAAAATGGTAGCTTTGACTGTTCAAAGGACAGGAGATACATTGGTGGCTACCCAGTTTAAAAGGCAAATGCAGCAACTAGTTAAAAGGCAAACGTAGCAACTAGTTAAGGCTACACAGGAGGCAAGGCATGTCATCCCATCATCCACACAATTCTTGGTGTGGATCTCACCTTGCCTCTCACCCAGGGCACTCTGGACTTGATGGCCTCCTTAGGCCCCTTCCAACTTCACTGTTCTATGATTCTGTGACTTCTGCAATGATTTGTTGGCTCTGAATGGTGGAAGATTTGTTATCATCATCATCATCATCATGTTAAAACTGGAATGCTGGAACGGACCCTATGGATCGTCATGTCCAGCCCGTTAAGAAGACACAGTAGGGAATCGAACTCCCAACTTCTCGCTCTGCGGCCAGAAACGTAAACCACTGAGCTATTTATGCACCTACTTAATATAACAACTACTAAAACCCAAAATGCGCTTCTACACAGGCAACAAAGACAGCCTAGGTTGCCCTTGCTATGGAGGCGAGACCCCAGAAAAGATCCGTAACTCATTACTGTATTTCTTTTCAACGAAGATTCTAGTCCTCTATGTGCACTTTTTAACTTTTCTTCAGAAAATGAAAGAGAACTCAGAAGGGGGGGGGGAATGCTCAATCTGAGGATGAAAGAGGAAGAGCTGATTTTCCCAATGAGCATTCTTAGCCTGCCATTTCTTTAATTTCATGTAAATTTTCGCTAAGCAAATATTCCTTAAAAGTGAATAAAATTTTATTCCGCTTTAACAAGAGAATATAAAAGTTAAAAAGGTCACTGTAGTAATAGACTAATCTCAATTATCAGGGCAGCCGGTGAAACCCTCAACTCCCACCTAATCTCATTCAGCGCACACGCAGCGCGCCGTGTGATTTCCAACATGCCTAAATGAAATTATAAAGCAGTGTTAAATTTATTAATCATTTAATTAGCTAAATGTTCCTGCAACTACTCGTGAGATGAATGGCATGTCATTTTCTAATGTAATTTGCCTCTCAGCCGGGCAGGGTCAGGAGGGATAGCTACCTGCATCTTAAGTGATCCTTCCCTCCCCACCTCTCCAACTTTTCTTTTCATATTATATATATTTTTTGCTGTGAAAAGAAGGGTATGTTCGACAATGTTATTTGACTCTAGGTCTCATCGTTCTCAATTGGCCCATTTCAAGTGTGTGGTTTATAAGTTTAGGAATGAGTGGTGGAGGCATCTCAGGATGTGTTTTGCATGGCAGTTTCACATAGAAATGTTGTGTGCGTGTTTAACGAGCTACTGCACATGGGAAATGGCATTGGCAAGCATTAAAGCTGATGCTCAGTCTGCTTTTTTTTTATTCCTTAAACTTTACTCCGTTGCGAAGTCTTTTACTGCCTAAAAACTCTGCCGTTGTCCCAGACTTTTTAGTTAAGAGTCAGAATGCATTTGTTCCTTTCCTATCCCAGCCTCCCACTCCAGGTCTCCATTCAAATTGCCATTTTGTGCATTTCGCAATTGTTAATTTGAGTGAATCTTGCTCGGCGGGCCTGTCAACAGATACAGGCGACAGCACTTTGATTTGCTACAGGAATGTGATGGATATTTTTTTTTCTCTTAATGTTTTGTTCCGTAATTATTGTTCTCTGTCAGCTCGTTGACAAATGTGATTCTGCAACACATGTTGTAAATCTATTTGGATCTACAGAAAGGAAGACTGTCATAACAACATTGCTTAATGCGCAAGGCAGTGACCTATGCTGTTTCAAGTGCACCATTCATCAGAAAGTTTCCGGAATATTGCATCTAGATTTGCATGAGGTTGGAACTGTCAGGTTGAAAAAATACACTCAGATCTATGTGTTATTTCCAGGTATGCTTTCTCCTGAATTCACAAAACAATGCATTGTCTGCTGTTTTCAACAGAAATTACTTCCATGCTACTTTGGATTGTTTTTGTTGTTGTTTTGTTTGCTTCCAATGATGTTTATGAGTTTTCAGTCTCCCTGTACACTAATGTTCATTCTCAGTATATCGTACATTAATGCAGGAGAATTAGAATCAAACAATCATGGAATTTGCGTAGGCTTTCACAGCCGGGATCTGATGGTTGTTGTGGGTTTTTTGGGCTCTTTGGCCGTGTTCTGAAGGTTGTTTTTCCTAACGTTTCTCCAATCTCTGTGGCCGGCATCTTCAGAGGACAGCATCTTCAGAGGACACCAGAGCACAGGTTGTCCCTCATTGAAGTATTGGTCTGTAATGTTCAAAAACAGCACGGTGGCTGACTCCAGCCCACAACTTGGTAGTTGCAGTCTGAACTAGAAGCACAGTCTTCAAGGTTTGTTCCAAAATAAGATGCACTGCAGTAGTCAAGCTTAGAAGTTTCCCGAAGCCTATGTGTTGTTGGCCATTTTAACACCACAAGGCCATTGTGACTGTAGATCTGCATTGTGTAATACACCTGACTTCCCAAAAAAGAATGTCAGCTGGTGCTTTAGAGCACAGCCCCATCTGGCTCTATACCGTAAGTGGTATACCTTAGAAGGCAATGTGAAATATCCTTTATTTCTTGTTTGATGTTGCTGCTGTTTGCTCAAAAGTGATGCATGGCTAATTGATTTCCTTTAGACCGTCACCTTACTCCAGCAGCAACGATGACTTTGAAAGGGCCATCAAAAATGCTACAGTAGTGGTATGTTTTTTTGGGGGGGAAAACACCATAAGGATGCTGCACCCTTGTTTTTTTGTTTTTTTTTTTTTGTTTGTTTGTTTTTGTGATTTTGTCCCAATGGAATGCATGGTTCCAGGTGACCTATAACATTGACATGGAGATGCCAAAGTCTGTGGGTATCTGGTAGTCTGCAAGAACGAATGTGGTGGTGGTGGGGAACTCTAGAGAAACTTTGCATTGTAAATGGCATCAAGCAGGGTAGAAATTCCAAGTCCCGTAGTTTGCACCCTCCAACAGAAGGACAGCTTGCACACAGTTCTGCTTAATTTGTAAAACAAAAGCATTGTGCAGGCTCCCAGCTGGGGGAGAATCTGGATGAAAGATGGGGTGATGGCTGGCTGGCTGTTCATCCCCTTTTTCATCATAAATATCATCTTGCATTTGCATTCTCTTATGCTCATTTGTGCAAGACATCGAGGGGGGGGGAGATGTCCACCAAATATCTTCCAGGGATATGTGACCCATGTCCTTCTTCAGATGTTACACTAGGCACTGGCTTCAGCAGCCTCTCCCCAACACCCAGTCTGTTGACAGAATCTCTACAGAGGGGGCCCCCAATACATGGGGAACTACTCATACAGAGAACATGAAAACAATTAGTTACAAGTAAGAAAGTTAGCTGTAATTAGTAACTTTGGTGCAAGAAGTAGTGTTACAAAGTAATTAAGCTAGAGTTGAATTAATGTAACATGTAATTCCAAAGCTACTTTTAGGTGTAACGTAGTGTGTTTTGGTTGTTGTGATTTTTTTTAGACTCTTTGGCCATGTTCTGAAGGTTGTTCTTCCTAACATTTCGCCACTCTCTGTGGCCAGCATCTTCAGAAGACAGGAGTCAGAACTCTCATCTGTGCTCTGATGGAGTTTGTTTGAACAGTTGAGTATTTATAGCTGTGGAATTAGCTTTTTTCCTTTTCTGGAGATGGGTGATTATGGTGATCAGCGTATTTTTGTTGTTGTGAGTGTATTGTTGTGATAAGGGGGAGAGATTATTTGTCACTGTGATTGATGGGTGTCATTAGCTGGTCTTCTGTGTGCAGTGATCACCCATCCTTGTGGCTGGGTAGAGTTCATTGACCTTTTGCAGGCTGTATTTTTCAGTGCTGGGAACCAGGCCTTGTTGAGTTTTAAATTTTCTTCTTTTTTGTTGCAGCTCTGCTGGTGTTTGTGGATTTCAACGGCTTCCCTGTGCAGTCTAACTTAATGATTGCTGGTGTTGTTCAGTACTTCTGTGTTTTGAAATAGAATTTCATGTCCAGCTTGTTTTAGGGCGTGTTCGGCTACGGCTGATTTTTCTGGTTGTTTTAGTCTTCTGTGTCTCTCATGTTCTTTGATTCTGGTGTGGATGTTGCATTTTGTGATTCCAATATATACCTGTCCACAACTGCAAGGAACCCCGTATACTCCCACAGTGGTGAGGGGGTCCCTTTTGTCCTTTGCTGACTGTAACATTTGTTGTATTTTTGTGGTGGGCTTGAATACTGTTTGTAGGTTGTGCCCCCTTTGATGTATGGCAGAAATACTTTATTTGTGGGTGGGTGTTTTTCCTCTTCAGTTTGGTTCTTGGTTTGATGGCTCTTGTGATTTCATTTTTGGAGTAGCCCTTTGCCTGTATGGCCAATTCAGATGGTTGAGTTCAGTGCTGAGAAATTGAGCTTCATAGTTCCGATTTGCATGGTCTACCAGTGTTTTGATTATGCCTCTTTTTTGCTGTGGGTGGTGGTTGGATGTGTTTTAGTTAATTTCAGGAGTTAATTCTTAAAGGTGTTTAAAAAGCAACAACAACAACAACAACAAAACAAAGTGTGATGCTTGTATATCACCCTGCAGCACTTAAAGCATTCTCTGGGTGGTTTACAATTTAATTATGCAGGCTACATATTGTTTAAGGCCGTTTTCAAGCATTATGACAGGAATACCTCAGGTTTTATTTTATCAGTCCTAAGTAGCAATGGGTTTAATCTCTGTTTTTCCCTTGTGCATTTGTGTAAATACATGCAAGGTGGAGTATTAGAACAGGCTACTGAAACTTATACAGATTGTTCTCCGTTATTTTTCTAGCCAGCTGATCATAAACAGACAGCGTGTTAATAATGCACAATGCAGCAAATCAGCTGTGTGATCTAGCAAACTCCCTAATAAGTATCTCAATGTGTTTCTTTAACATAAAATTGTTTCTTAAGAAGACATTCCAAGTTAGGCTTGCATCTGTCTGCATGGATGTAGCCTTTCCTTTACAGACCCTGCGTTGAACATTGAGGTGTCAGAACACAGCTATTCCTCACTAAGCGTTGAGGGCCCAAATGTTGAAGAGCGGGTAGAAGGAATCAGTGTAAGGGACTTGCTGTCAAGGTGGGCTTAAGTCACACCAGTGACTCAACTCAAGACTTGAAGCTTGTATTCAATGACCTCTGAATCAATTCATGACTCACCCCTCCCTTTTTTCTATGGGGGAAAAAGCTTATTTTTAATAGGGATTCAGACTCGGGACTCAGAGACTTGCTACATCCCTGGTTTTCTGTGGGCTACAAGGGAACATATAAAAGGAAACGTTTCCAAGCTACAGAATAATGTTCAGATGACTAGACACTTGACCAACGCGTGGGGCTTCTTAACGTTCTGAGCAGTGGCCCAAATCCGAATGGTGAAACATGGCCCACGCAAAGGGAATAGCGTGAATGCTATGCCCGGTTCGTGGGTTGGCTGTTGTACAACCAAGCGTGCCACAGAACTATTGCATACACCAGTTGTGTCATTTCCAGTTCACTTTATGAGATTTCAGACAAATTCTGGGCAGCTCACGTTAACATTGTCATCATGTGGACACTTCGAACTTCTCTTCTTCTACTACTACCAAACTAGTTGCTTCTGCAATAGGAACACCTAATCGCCCCCTCCTTACACACACACACACACACACACACACACACACACACACACACACACACACACACACACACACACACACACACACACACACACACACACACACACACAAAACAAAAGGAAGACTGTCTGGTTTCTTCGCCCCCCCCCAATAGTCTTTTGCTTATAGTCTTTAATTTTTATTTGTATTTTGGCAAAGCCGTGACACGAGTTTCTGCTTAATCGAGCCCGAAAGGCAAGTCAAACATGATTGCTCCTAAATTTGCACTTACAACATGAAGTGAATTGTATAATAACAAGATCCCACTTCCCACCCACCCAACCAGCCACTCTCCCTCCCTCCCTCAACCCCCCTTGACACCCTCCCCCCCAAAAAAAACCCTTGACAAGCTGCCCTTGTGGCTGGCTCGCCTGACTTTGAGGTCCTCATTATTGTGGGTTTAAATGAAGGATGTTCATTCAGGCAAAGGGAAGCAGCGAGGCGGGGGGGGGAGAGAGAAAGAGGGGGAGAGAGAGAGAGAGGAAGGGAGGAGGCCAACAGACACCAACCCTGTTATCTGGTCTTTCTATCAGCCCAAGTGACAGACTTTGAGGAGAGCGAGGGAGCGAATGTGGAGCCTGTGGAAGAGACCTCGGGCTGACACAGAAGGTGACTCCCCCGACACTCACCTTGAAAGGCAAAAAAAAAAAAAGTTCCCACTTTATTAAAATGAATTTCGAAAGGGCCCCTCTGACAGCTGCATAATTAAATATTGGAGTGTCAGCGATAATTTATTCTGCTCGCATTTGGTGGTCAGAGCTGGCTTGCTGTTGGGTCAGCAAGCGCTGTGACAGCGGCAAGGAGAAGCGGACAGTCCGGGGGCCTCTTCTCTCTCTCTCTCTCTCTTTTTAAACCCAGCCGTGGGAGCAAAATGATGGACTATCATTCTTCTTATTTTATTTAATTTTTTTTTCTTTGAAGATGGGGAAGCCATGCTGCCCTTCTCCCCCCACTCCCATCAGATGCAAACACACAAAAATACCCACCCAGACGCACGCTCCGAATCTGAGCAAGGGAAATGAGTGACTGTTGTTGCACGGTTTGACGAAGTGCTGATAGGTCCAAATGGCTTATTAAGCAGGGCAAACAATAAAGGTCTTCCACGTGTTCTCGTTTTCCCCCCCCCCTCGTTGAGGCCTCTTAGACAAAGCCATTTCTGACAGGACTTCTAACACTGCCGAGGGTATACCAACAACGCATTAACCTCTGTCGGGAATGGACACCACACAGTGGCGAGGGCCCGGATAATCAGTTCCCATAGTATTTACTGTAATAATAATACTATGAATAATCATAACCATTTAAAAACATCTAAGGGCCTTCCCCCCCCCCCTCTTTCTCTTGCTTGCGGGCATTGCAGCTGAGTTAATTATTGGCTGATAGATGTTAAAACAATGCGCTACCAGACTCTTTCTACTTGGCAGTGAAACATAAAGCTTCCTCAGGCAACTTCGGTCCCTGCCCCTCCCCTGATCGTTGGATGAAAGTTATTCTACCTATTTTGTGACAGAACTTGCTCTTTTTTTTTGGATCGCCCATCCCCATATTGTCTCTCTCCCAAGGATGGGGTGTCGAATCACAGGAGTCTTTGTCAAGTCAGACTTAAGTTGACTTGGACATGACTAAAGTTGAGTTTGCATTTTTTCAATGACTCGAACTCAACGTATGACACAGAACCCACCCACCGTCCCCCTTTTTTTCTGGAGGGAAAAGGGCTTGATTTTAATTGGGGCTCAGATTTGAGGCTTGGGACTCTGGACTTGGTACCAAAGGCTCAGATTTCAGACTCAGATCCCTGCTATCTGCTGGCTAGGGGTTTCTGGGAAATGTAGTCCAGAAAGTAAACGTTTCAAGCTTTGGAGACGACTAGGGGCAGGTTCCAGCTCCAGCACCATTGCATTCCCTCCAGCAAACAATTCTGATCCTGGCGGTAGTAGCGGCTTGTCATTTTAATTTTGCACAGTGGCCTGGAATGACTGACCTCAAGGGAAGGCGCCATGGATAAATAACACAGTAGAGGGCTAGCAGGCCCAAGTGCCCATAGCTGGCATTGCTGTTGGGCTTTGCCAAAGAGCTGAGGCCCTTGTGGCTGCCCGTGGATGGTGAATGTTTACAACGCATCTGGCTCAAGCACATGGCAGAGGGACATGTGCATAGATAATCCAGCCACATAGTCAACGAACTGTACTATGTCTCCATCAGCACTGGGAGGAAGGTTGTTGGCTTCATGTCCTTCTAGCGGGCTCCTCTAGTGGGATCCAGCCAGCCAGCACAGAAACATGGTGCAGGACTAAACGGGTCTTCAGTGTGATCCATGGGGACCCTTGTTAGGTTCTCCTGTAGATGCCAGCCACTGATAGAAAAGTATATTGATTAGCATAGGATGCAAAACAGATTGCCCAATTTAAATAATATGCATCCGTCTTGCCCCATTCGGGAGAACTGGGATATGGCAACCCCAGAGGATCTGGAGTGGATTCAGGAACAAGGTTCTACTGCTTTTTCTCCCCTTCTAATTACAGGAAACATTGGGCTACCACTTCTGTGTTTGTACTGCATCTTTCCTGCACAGATTGTACAGACACACAGGTCACCTGGCTGCAACATTTCTAGCTATGGTGACAGATTTTTGTATTTGTACAAGTTATAGCATTTGTTTCTAAATTTCTTTTCTATAAGTATAAATCACCACATTGGGAGATTCAGTGGCTTAAGCAACATCCATGTCTGTCTGTCTGTCTGTCTGTCTGTCTGTCTGTCTGTGTCTGTCTGTCTGTCTGTCCATCCGTCCGTCCGTCCCTCTATCTATCTATCTATCTATCTATCTATCTATCTATCTATCTATCTATCTATCTATCTATCTATCTATCTATCTATCTATCTATCTATCTATCTATCTATCTATCTATCTATCTATCTATCTATCTATCTATCTATCTATCTATCTATCTATCTATCTATCCATCTATCTATCCATCTATCCATCCATCCATCCATCCATCCATCCATCCATCCATCCATCCATCCATCCATCCATCCATCCATCCATCCATCCATCCATCCATCCATCCATCCATCCATCCATCCATCCATCCATCCATCCATCCATCTAATCTTCTGATTTACCTAATTTCTTAGGTGATATAATTCAAACATGAACCACTGCTTTTGTTTTTTTCTGGGGAGAGTTTGGGAGATTTAATTATATGGCTGCTTTACTTTGGAGATGGGGTGTGTGTGAATGTAGTTCCCTCCTGTTTTTGTTTAATTTTCCGAGCACACCACATTGACAGCTGAAAGTGTCTACCAGGAGAAAATTAACATATTGGTTCTCCAGGGAAGAGCACAGTTCATCATTTTCTCCTCTGACCCTACTCTGTTTACTCTGTTGGGTTAAAAGGACCAGCAGGGCAGGCTTGGGTAGTCAGAGTGTATTACCTTGTCAGGAGAGTCTAGGCTACTCAGACTCACCCTGAACAAATTACATAGCTCACTACATCGCGGAGTAAGGGAGCGGGGTTATCACTCAGCCTAAGCACCAGTCACTCTTCTATTACCTTCATAACCAAGGTCATGCTAATCAACTCAATTACCAGTCTTCTTGGACATTTTCATAATGTTTTCTGCTAGTTGCTCTCCTGTGAAAATTTCTCGGTCTAAGCAAATTAATGCCATTTTTATAACTATCTAGATTTCAGGTACAGTAATCCACCACCTCCCACTTCTCCTCTCTCTCTCTCTCTCTTTCAAAAAGGCTGCTTAAATCACCTCGGCACAAAACACTATATTTTAAGCATCCCCATAATGCTGGAACAAGTGCAGAGGCTTAGCTTTATTATGCTTCTGACCTTCTGATTGTGAAAACAAATTCAATTTAACTTGAAAAGCAGACACATGGGAGCAGAAATGAACTGAGAGCAATGAGCTGGGACTTGGTTACTTTTAAGATCTTGGAGATTAAGGTGATTCAGAATTCAAGATGAAGGCAGAGGTGAGGCCATCTCTCATGTACTGGCTGTCATCTCTCACTTCATCTCAAATTCAGAGTCACCTTTATCTTTGAGATCTTGCATCACTCCCTTAAAAAGCTGTAGTTGGACTGAAGGGTTTCCTCTAAAATGGAAGAGACTGAGCGGGTTGTGTCGGCATTTTAACATAACCTGCCAACTTGCTATGAAACTACGTATAGAGTTTCAAACTTGCTGGGAAACTAGAGAGAAAAAGTTAACACAGGGAAGGAGAAGGGGTGAAACTCAAGAGGGACTAGGGCAATGTTCAAATCATTTTGGAGGGTTACAAACCCAAGAAGAGGGGATGGCTCCATTTATATGTAGCATAAACGGTGGTTTATTAAAAGAAGGATCAGCTGTTAATCTCCGGCTCTTTTCGTCATTCATTTCTTTCATCCCCAAGAGGAGTAGGCTAAAAACTTCCCCTTCTAGGTTCCCCCCCACCCAGCCAACCAATAGTTTCCTTTCAACCTGGATCCCCAGTTACCCAAGGGCCAGGTCAGTCCCAGTTTGAAGGGAAACTTTTCAAGGCACTCTTAATTTGCTTTGGGATTATTTGCTATTTAAGGGCAGAATGGAGTAGCTTAGTGCTACTAGTTCCTATCCATTCTAAAGGAAATCAACCCCGAGTGCTCACTGGAAGGACAGATCCTGAAGTTGAGGCTCCAGTACTTTGGCTATCTCATGAGAAGAGAAGACTCCCTGGAAAAGACCCTGATGTTGGGAAAGTGTGAAGGCAAGAGGAGAAGGGGACGACAGAGGATGAGATGGTTGGACAGGGTCATCGAAGCAACCAACATGAATTTGACCCAACTCTGGGAGGCAGTGGGAGACAGGAGGGCCTGACGTGCTCTGGTCCATGGGGTCATGAAGAGTCGGACATGACTTAATGACTAAACAACAACAACAGCTAGTGCCTGTAGCTATGGAAGAAAAGTGCTCCTCTGGAAGCTGGTGTTAGGCCAAAAATCAGACTTGCTGGGTAGTATCTAGGAAAGCCAGATGAATAGTGGAGAAGGAAACATTTTGTATCGGCTAAACTAAGAAGAAACAGGAAGTGACATCAAAGAAAAAAGGAAGTGAGTGTAAAAATAGCAATCTAAATGTAAATCTAGAAAGGGAGAAAGAAATGTAATCGTCGCCATCGTCATCTTAAAAATGAAGAGGTGCAAGGGCCCCTATGGATCATCAATTCCAACCATTGTTGAGGAGGCCCAGTGGGAAACCGAACTCCTAAACTCTGGCTCCACAGCCAGAGACCTAAATCTTTGAGCCATCTAGCAGAATAAATGCACACTTTCTGTCTGCTCTACCGCCTTGGTTGATATCACTTTTTGAGTTCCTTGATGCTTCTCTAATTTCACCCCTCCCATCTTTAAGTCCACCCCTTCTGCCCTAGTGTCTTAAGAGCCAGGCCCTCAGTAAAGCCCCATTATCTCCCCAAAGTTACACCCCCATGGTGCTGCGTCCCCATCTCCCAGCATGAGCCGTCAGAGGGACCGGTCTCAGCCCAGTCAGCACAGTCTCACTGCATGACTGTGGCATTCTTCAATTCTACCAATATTCTTCTGTGGGAAATATATCTTTATCATGTCTGAGCTATAATATATTGAGTAGTTATTATTAGCCATAATATAATTCATTTTCTTTTAGGCTCAGGAAAAAGTCCAAACACTTGGCTGGATATTAGAGAGGGAATTAAATTTAGCTGCTACGCTTTTTGCCTTTAGCTAATATTTATGGCACTTCTGCACCCTGAAACCCTAACAAGCGGCAGATATTATAGCGTTTTCTTCCCACGGCATGTTGCTATCATTGCCATTAGAGTGATGTACAACTTTTCTTTGACTGATGAGTATTCCAGTGTTCTACTGTATTTGTAATGACGGCAATAACCCTCATTGCCGTGGTATCTTCTTTGTGCTGCTCTGTTTGATGGCTGGGAGACGGGGCCAATTTTCCCATTCCCTACGGAAAGAATTATCGAAATCAATGCAGTCGCAAAGGTCTTAAAAATCTGAAATCCCAGGAAGCTCGTTAGCATTTCCTTTGAAAATTGCTTCCTGCCTTTACCTAGATCTAATATAGTTTTGGACCCCAAATGGATTTGGCGAAGTTCCAGCTGTTTTTTTTTTTAAGTCAGCCAATCTTTGTTCTGTAAGACTCCTTGCTGTCAGAAAGCATTATGGTGTCAAGAAAGAACAAAATCTGAATGTTGGGAAACAGTCTGATTGAGCACTACAATTATACATATGTTTTGCTGCCCATGTGTCAGGAGAACTCGGACTGTATTTTATGAATGCCGGTAGTGTAGTCATCTAGATCTCATTGACTTATAAAGGAGTATTCATTTAATGATAGGGACGTGGTGGCGCTGTGGGTTAAACCGCAGAAGCCTCTATGCTGCAAGGCCAGAAGACCAGCCATCATAAGATTGAATCCACGCGACGGAGGGAGCTCCCATCGCTTGTCCCAGCTCCTGCCAACCTAGCTGTTTGAAAGCATGCAAATGCAAGTAGATAAATAGGTGCCACCCCGGGGGAAAGGTCACGGCGTTCTGTGTCTAGTCACGCTGGCCACGTGACCACGGAAACTGTCTATGGACAAACGCTGGCTCTACGGCTTGGAGACGGGGATGAGCATTGCCCCCTAGAGTCGGACAAGACTGGACTAAATGTGAAGGGGAACCTTTACCTTTACCTTATTCATTTAACGGATATATTCCATTTGGGATTAACCATTCGATTTAGCCCATGTAGTACAATCTTGCAGATTTTAAATATTTTAAATAAATACATAAATTGTATAAACTAATGAAACAAGTTGAGGGAGGGAGCTCATCTTGCCCTTTTGGGTTGCAATACCACCTTGATTTCACAATACTTATATAGTATATTGATAAATATCATCATTTTGATTATTGTGGTGGTGGTGATGATGATGATTCAGCATTTCTGCTGTGCTTTTCTACTTTACAGTACTGCTTAGGTCATTTCACAATCACAAAAGAGCATAAAAGTATTTAAGTACAGTATAAAACCACTGAAATTATATGCTTCCAAAAATGCTGGCCAGGTAACTTATTGAGTTGGGTGCCTGCCTGAAGATGCAGAGATTAAGAGTTATGTTTCCCACTGGGTCTCCTGATATAAGTGCCAGCCAGTGTAGTCTTGAGCAATCTACATCAGTGGTCCCCAACCTTGGACCTCCAGATGTTCTTGGACTGCAACTCCCAGAAGCCTTCACCACCACCTCTGCTGGCCAGGATTTCTGGGAGTTGAAGTCCAAAAGCATTTGGAGGCTCAAGGTTGAGGACCACTGATATTCCAGAGCAACCCCAGAAGAGAACAGTACCTAGAAAACTTTAGAAGGTGTAGTCACAACTCAAAATTGACTTGACAGCCTCTAACTAACACTGTAATTACAATCACCACAATAAATATCAAATAGTTTCATCATTCAGTTTAAAAAGTAGTGACATTGGGGACTGATTGCAACCCACATTTCACAGTCTACACATGTGATGTCCCTATCTCACAATCCTTTCAAACCAACCTCCGCAGGTGTTGGTATTGGCAAGAAGTCCTCTCCTGAAGATCTTAACAAATGGAAAAGACATAACAATAGAGGTGATTGCTTCCACAGGGAAGCCTAGAGCTGTTCAGAAATAGAAGAGTCGTTCCCAACCTTGGGTCACCCAGGTGTTCTTGGACTGCAACTCCCAGAAACCCTGGCCAGCACAGCCAGTGGTGAAGGCTTCTGGGAGTGGCCATTGAAGAACACCTACGTAGGTTACCCAACGATCAGAACCACTGCTTTAGAACTTAAGACTAACACATTGAATTCAGCTGAAGAGCAATTGGTCATTGGTGCAGTCTAGTTGTTAACCACGTTGATCTCCCATCTGTCTGTCTGCCTGCCTGCCTGTCTATCTGTCGGCCTCCCAGCGATCCAGCTTTCTTTCCGTCCGTCTGTCTCTCTACAGTGCATTTTAGCTCCACTTTTTCTCCGGCGCCTTCTTTCCGAAGGCCTTCGCCCTCCCTCTTCCCATCCGCCGCTGTCTAAAATTAAAGCACAATGAATGGGTGCGCAATAAAAAATGTTTTAATTGTCTTAGCATATGTTGCTTTTATTAGGTGAGAATAATTGCATTCATGGGATCACCTCCAAAGTCCTTTGGAATATAAAATTGAAATGGAGTCACACTGCGATGCCCAAGTCCTTCCGAGCCGCGCCGTTTTCCCCTTCGCTGCCTCTTGTCCCCCTTTTGCTGTAAAGTTCACATTGAAGTGTGACAAGAGACACTTGACAACTGACACATGCTGGATCTTATCAGCAGTGAGAGCAGTCACGGGCCCTAACTGAAGAGCGATTGTCATTTCTACAACATTTATTCCTCTCCTAGCCTCATTGCTTTCCCTTTCAGAGGAAATTTTCTCAGCTAAAAGACTGCCCCCGCTGTGTGTTTTTTTCCCCTTTCTGCTTCTACCCCCCACTTTCCCAAAGAGAAAGAGGCTTCTGTGAAAGACATCCATTGCATCCCATAGAGCAGCAGCCTGTAGCGGATTCCCTCAAACCTCTTACTGCCACCACACTTCAAAGCTCATTTGGCCTAATGAAAGCAACGGGGAGGGGGAGAGCTTTTATGATGTCACCTCATCCGCCTAAACAAGCTTCCTCCCCGCTCCTTCATCCAGCATCCATCCAGTCAAGTCCCAAGTCTGAGTCCCTATTAAAAACAAGTGTTTTTCCCCCCCCCAGGGAAAAAAAGCGTGGGTGGGTTAGGTTCAGAGTCGGGAATTGAGTCCGAGTCATTGGGGGAGGGGGGACAACAAGTTGACTCCAAGTCAATTCACCGATGTGACTCAAGTCCCCATCTTTGTTCATTTCCCCTGTCTTTATCTTAAAAAGAGTCAGAAGCCATTGGCCAGGATCCTGTTCACACTGGTAAAGTTATACCGACATAAATATGTTGGGTGTTATGGCTGGCCACATGGAATGGAGCTATCAAATCGCACGATTGGTCATGCATTCCTGGCACAACCAATTGTGCTGTATGGTGGCAGAAGTGCTTTGTGGACAGCGCTACTGCTTTGACCCCAGTGCACCTACCACATGTGCAACAGGATTTTCTCAATGAGAAAATTTATAATTACCTGTATTTGAGCTTGAGCAAAAGTTGGTTGGCTTGCTGTGTTTTGCTCATACAGCCCACTACGACTGTGGCTAACTATCCTCTTTTAGTGAATAAGTTTCCTTACTTTGAAGGTCTTTGAATCTGCAGAGCAGGAAGGAACCTTGTGGATAATCTAGTCTAGCTCCTTTCAAATAGGCATAATGGGGAATTGAACTCCCAACCTCTGGCTCTGTAGGTGATGCCTAAGCCACTGTCTGCCACAAGACTATTCTCCATTTGATGGTCTGTCCAATCCAAGTCAGATTTGAAGATGAAGCGCCACCAGGAGGGAATTCCAGGCCTTTGAAGTTTCCCCTTCACAGCACTTGGACAGCAGAATCAAGAGACACCAGTCATCTGACCATCACCTTTCACTCTTGAATGAGAGGCGCTTCATTCTATTAGAATTATAAAAACATATTTCTGATGTTGCATATGGAGTATTGTGCAGAACAGCATCCTTTTCTGTTCCCCTTTCTTCTGATAATGGATAAGTGTTTCCACCATACCTGCCTAGGAACAGCTTGTCAGCGTTTACGTAGGATCCTTGGGACACAGTGGTTGAACTGCAGTCCTGCAGTCAAGACCTGAGTCTGAGCCCAATGGGCTCAGTTGGCTGGCTCAAGGTTGACTCAGCCTTCCATCCTTCCAAGGTTGGTAAATTGAGTGCCCAGTTCACTGGGGGTGGGGCAATTTGCAGCAGTTTGTAAAATAAAATGGTAAACTGCCCAGAGAGAGCTTTAAACACTATGGGATGGTACATAAGCAGCATATTTTGCTTTTAGGATTCTTCCCTAGCCTCACCCTGAGTCTCTTATCCAAGTAGTGGCTACACCCATCTCATCTTAGCTTCTGAAATCAGGCAAAATTAGACACGTATAGACTTGTAGGCCTTTCACGTCTTCCAGTACAGAGTGATAGTTACTAAGAAGCAAAGTTATGAATAGCTGCTTCCATGGGTAAATATTTATCCGTATAAGAAATGCATGCACCATCTTGTTTCCTGCCAATGAGGTTTGGCCACAGTGATAGCTCAAGGTGGTTTAGAAAGAGGGAGGTACTCTTTTCCTTTTTCCTCTTAAAATAGCTGGCATCTTTCGCTGGTGTCTGTCTTCCCAAAAGCCTCTCAGTCACATGTCTAATTAAAGTTGTTCTTTTTTAAAAAGGGAAAACCAACATACCTACAAAAGCTCAGCAAATATGTGTGTTGCTATATTCCTTGTAATTTCAGTTGTTAAATGGGATCTGTCTTGTTTAATGTTTTCCGTGTGTCACCAGAGGTTTCTTTATACAAAGTGAAATAATCACAACTTTAATGTCACTGACATGCTCCGCACCTTTGAATTCATGTTGATGGCTCTAATTATTCATGTTGTTTGTTGTGATAATTTACTATTGGCCTGTTCGGGGAGACTTTAAAAAGAAGACATTCAGAGCAAGTTAGTCTCTGGTTGTTTATTTAATGAGGGGAAAAATATTTATAGAACCCTTATTTCAGAATAACAACAAAAATCAAAAGAAGAGGAAAAACCAAAAGGAAAGAAGACCAAAAGAATTGTGACACCTTAAAGACTAAATGCTATAAAGACTCCTGTATCCGCGGGATCACTATCCACGGTTTCACTTATCTGCAGTTTTCTGCAGCTTTGTATACAACATAAAGGGGTGCCCTCTTGTGATTTTTGTCCCATCACCTTGTAAGTTGTATATAAGGTTTCCACACATCCGTGGTTTCAGGCATCCACAGTACATGGTGGAACTGATCCTCTGTGGGCTTCTGGTGTATTTTAATGTGAGCTTTCCTATAACAAGTCCACTTCCTTACACCTAAGAGTGAGACTACAGAGACTTCATGGCACATCATTTATACGTGGCCCTAAGATGGCTCTGAGATAAAGAGAGAGTGGTTGGTTGCAAATCCAGTGCATCATTGTGGCATTTCACACCCAGTAATGACTTTAGATCCTGTTTGATATTCAGTTCTTTTCGTCTAAAGCTTTGTTCTGTAAACAATGACATCAGTTAGTGGCTAGAATGACCCAGGCTATAGACAACAGCAGAAACAACATATGGTAATGTTTCAAACATGGTAATGATTTAAGTATCCCCAAGTTTGGCTTTGAAGCTTGTTCTGTAAAGGTGGCTGTGTTTAGCTGGAAAGGAACCTGGGCTATGGAAAGGAACAACATATAACAACATAATTGTTGTAGTATTTCATATTTGACAATGACTTAAATACCACTGACTAATATTTACTCCATTGAGATGGGTATAGAGCATATATATAAATTTATATTATAGTTTATTGCAGAATATAAGCTTCTATATGCTACTTTGCCAGATTCTGAAATAGAACCAGGCCTGTGACTAGTCAAAGTGAAGTAGATGCCTTAGGCAATAAATTCTGGATGCCATGAAAGCAAATTGTAGGCGATTTTTGGAAATAATTTATATATATAAGTGTGGGGATGAAGATAACAGGAATTTTCTACCTGAGGGGCCAAACTCTTTTAGCCGGTTTGCATACTATGTACCTGGATTTGGATGAATAAAAAAGGAGTATTCACTGTTCCACCTTAGTCTTCAAAAGTATTTTGGCTGGCTATTTATTGAAATAGATGTTCCTGGACTTTTTTTTTTAACCTATCCAGGTCTGCAAATCTTGTGGGTTTTTTTTCCCCCTGCTTTTGTTCTGCCTCCCAGGCCTCTGTGTGTTTGATAAAGTTTTGGGCTGTGCAATCCCAGTTCTTGGAATGGTGATGCAAAAAAGTAAACTTTCCAAGCTCTACTCTTTCCGTATTCTTATGCAATTGCCCTGTTTATAGCTGTTCTCAAGCAAGAGAAGGAGATTGAACATAGGTACCGTATTTTTCCATGTATAAGACTATACTTTTGTCTAAAATATTTAGACTAAAATTGAGGGTCGTCTTATACACAGAAGTAAGCTGAAGAGAGAACAAAAACAAGTGGAGGGGAAAGCAGGGATCAAAGGGATCCTGCAGCGCTTTGATCCCTTTCCCCCTGCACTTGCTAAGCCCCACTTAGATTTCTTAATTTTGGATTAGAAAAGTGGAGGGCGTCTTATACATGGGGGTGTCTTATACATAGAAAAATACGGTATCTCTGTGCTGATGCTCAGAGCTTCCAAGCCATGATAGAAAAGTTGGCATGTGAGGATGAGGGCCAGGAGTTAACTTACATCTTTTTCTATCTTTGTCGTGCCATGAGTCCAACATTGTCCCTTCTTTGTTGATTTGATCATGAGATATTTCAATGCAGATTTGTTGTTGCTTGTCGGAAGCAATGTTCCTTGCATGGTCTCTCATATGTAATCCATGAGGGGTGAGGAAAGGCATTTCATGTAATTTATAGTTTAATACTTCTGCTTCCTCGGAGGTGGCTGGCCCCTTGTTTATTTAGAGATAATTTGCTTAAGCATGCACAAGGTGGAAGGTTGTGTGTGGAAGGATTTTATTAGTTGTGCTGCTGAAGAGATCAATAGTAGTTTGAATACTGTAAATCTATCCTGTTAACAGGTTTATTTCTTCATTAGATATGAATTCCAAAGGGCTTTGGCCATTATGGAATTGACATGCATCACGTAGCCGAGCTGAATCTCACAGAATTATAATTGTCTTTTCCAGATCTATGGCCATGAAAAGATTTGGTGTCTCCTTCTCCCTGCCAGTTCAACTGTTCCAGTCTCAGTGAGGGCATGGGAGAAGCAGTCAGCTCTATTCCCATGGCAATGGCAAGGAATTTTGGTTGTCTGTTGCTTTATTTTGTTTAAGGCGTCTTTGAATTCTTTTTTTTTAAAATCAGTTATTACAAGTTAAAATCAAGATTGCCAAAGCACATTTCGTAATCCATAGTGGGAAGAAAGCATTATGAATTGAGCCCAAAAGCCATCAAAAAGTAGTCCAACTTTAAAAATCACCAATTTTATCATTAGGTAAGATGTTACAAAAATAAACAGAAGGTGACAAAGGCTTGATCTTAAAGTCCTTTTTGGTTGACGCCACAAAGATACCAAACCGTTATAGATTTTGAATGAATGTTTAATTTAATGAATTTTACTGTAAACATTCACACATGCTTATATTGTGTCACCATCATTTGTTTATTACATAGAGACTGTAGCATCTAAACCAGTCCATCCTTTTAATAGATATGCATGGTTACGTATCATTACTATTCCAAGAATGCAAGCAGGGTAGAGGGACCAGATAATGTTAGATTCTGGTTATAACTATCTTCGGAGGGTTGTGCATTATCTTAAGTGTATTAATTAACTTCCTTCAAAGTTAATTAAACTAGACTGACTGTATTTGGAAGATCTTTTGTTCATTCTGTAGAGTGGAATCTGGATTTCTTCCCTAGAATTCCCTAATCTGATAACATCGCTCTGAGAAGTCAAAGACTGGGAGATACCAGCTAAGCAAAGCTGAACTGATCCTGTGTTATAGCCAGGATTGTCCATCCTTTGGGAATCAAACATGCCAATGAATATTTTGAGTCCAACAGAAGCTGGTGACTCTGATTTTACGGGTGGGGAGGCAGGCAAAGAATCCACTCAGGTGTCTAGCTGGAACATTGCAGGAGCTATCCGAGGTGCTGATAGTGTTTGGCACCACTGGGCAGTTCCTGTTAAGGTCCAAAATAAAACCTGGAAAGGATTTACTGCCCCAATGAAACTGGAGTTACCACCAGCCTGCTCTTGCTTCAGTTTGAAACATGACTGCCAAAATCCCAACTCTTAACCCCGTATTGTTACATGCTGTGACCTGCAATTCTTTTTTAAAAATGGTGCATCTGCCAGAGTGTTTCCCTTTTGGAGGTTTCCAGAATCCTTCTACGAAAACATTCATGAGAAATGGTCCTTCTCTGATCCCTTTACCACTTCAACAGAGGATGACTCACATTACCCATCAAAGACCTTCTTCAAAGAGTTTGCCTTTCCTTTGCCCCGATTTCTATGCTTATGCCATCAAACTTTCAGCAAAAATGTTTATGCAGTAATTCAGGAGGCCTGGGCCATCTGTTGGGATGCCATTTTATAGAGCTATTTGGATGCATGCTTTGTCTTGTTTACTTTGTACGTCTGGTAGGCTTGTATTATGGTTGCGAAAGGATCATTTCCCCTACAAAACAAAAGATGTGCTGTTTATATCTGTGAGCTTAATTGTCTGCTTTGTTTCGAAGCCTCACTTCAAATCAGGGTTGCTTTTGCGATTTCAAACTGACACAAAACCTTCCACTGATTGACACTTGCTTTTCAAGCCGGATTCTCTGACTGATCTACTGCTTTTATTATTTTGTCATTTGCATCAGTATCCGAAAAAGGTCTCTTCCATTTTTAGATGTGCATAGGTGGGGTGTTTCTTCTTCTTTTCATTAGCATTCATACTCGTATGTTAACAATCGTTATAACACGTACCAGAGGGAAAATATTATTTCCCGTAAATGCTCAATAATTATAGTCTTTATTGCATCAAACCCTGTGTTTTGACAGATAGTGGAAAGCTTTCAAAGCTTGTGTGGGATGGCTGACAGATAGCTGAAGGTGGAAAATTTCTTAGGTATTAGGTTTCCTATTATTGAGAACGTAAATATTCTTCCAAAATAACATTAACCTTCCAGACAGGTTTGGTAGCATTTGGTGTGTAGGGCTGTTTCCACGAAAGATGAATACAAATAATTTACAGTAAGTCTAGCTAATTAATATATTGGTTGAATTCATTACACCTCTCTCTTTTCATTAGAATTTGAAGTTGAATGCGTGCGGCAAGTGCTGCTGTAGTTCTCAAGAGGTCTGACAGGAATTTGTGCAAGTTACAGAAAAAGCTATATTGTGGGTGGTGAATAAATACATTTGTCAACATCATACCTCTTTGTTTGTTCGTTTTAATGAAGGACAACTATTTCCATTGTAAGGAAGTGCAGTGCTTTGAATGCAGGGATAACGAAGTTCGTTTCTGCATGGACTTTGGACACTGTGAACATTTTTTGTAGTCTCTGAGGGTCTAAGCCCAGCCCTCTAACTGATGGTACGGATGGCCTATCCTGAAGGGGATAAATCAAGGAGGTTCTCTACCACCTCCAGTACCTGAGGCAGTATTCCTCTGAACATTAGTTGCTTGGAAACACGAGTAGGGGAGTCCTGTAGCCCTCATGCCTGCCTTTGGTGGTCTTCCTGTAGACCTCTGGTTCGCCACTGAAGAAACAGAGTGCTGGACTTCACAGTCATCTGCTGTGAACCAGGATGTCTCTTAGGTTCCTAATTCTGAACCAATATTGCGGAGCTCCATAGTGTCCAGTAGTGTAGCAGAGCAAAGCTAAGATGCTGTGACTTCTGGGTAGCAAAGGGGCTGTGACCCCCTCAAGGTTTCCTCTAACCTCTGAGCTTAGCTGCAATCATTATGGTAGTTGAGAGAAGACCTGTTTTTTTTTCTAGGATCCGTATATTCTTCCAAACTTTCCCTTTTGTAATGCACTCGAGTATATGGTTTGGTTTTGAATAGGCACTTAAGAGCCATTTGCTTTACAAAAGAACTGTTCCTCATTTGTTGATATCAACCCGATCCAGGATCACGTGTTTTTGGAATTCTCATGGAGGAGCCTGACCACGAGAAGTGTCATGAAGAGTGCGCTCACTGCACTACTGATACTGCAAGGCTGTGGTTGCCAGCCTTGGGTAACTCCTAGAAGCGTTCACCACCAGTTGTGCTGCCCAGGGTTTTAGGGAGTTGTAGTCTAAGACCCTCCGGGGATGCAAGATTGGGAACCACTGATGTAAGGGAAAGGTTTGGTACCGCCTTCTGCATGTCCCATTCCCTCCGATTTCAAGACTAAGATCTGAAAACAGGAGCCGGTCCTTCTGATGTCACATGGGTGGGTCCTTGTGGTGTCATAGAGCAATGGTCCCCAGCCTTGGGCCTCCAGATGTTCTTGGACTACAACTCCCAGAAGCCTTCACCACCACCTCTGCTGGCCAGGATTTCTGGGAGTTGAAGTCCAAGAACATCTGGAGGCCCAAGGTTGGGGACCACTGTCATAGAGAGCCGCCAAGGGTTGGGAGGGAAGCCAGCGCCACCTGGGAAAGGTTAGAGAATGGCACCCAATGCTTTAAAGACACCTTTCACACGGCGACGACATGGAGAAGAACGCAGATCCCACATCTCGTGATTTGTCCTTCACTGAGTCGCTGGGGGCCATGAAATCTGGCAACCCTGGTCTGAGAGGAGTGCGGTAGCAGATCCAGAACTGCCTTCCAAGCCCTGTCAGGTGTGAGCATGGGGGATGGTTTTGCTAGACTTACCATTCCATGCTTTCTGTGGGCCTTTCCATTCTTAGTCAGTCCTCATTCAGCACAATCTTAATGGAGATTACATTCTTTAAAAACCTTCTGGTTTATGAATGTGGGATCTTCTGCTTCTGTATCCACGATTCAAGACACCAGGAAACGGCCCCATATTTTGTGGCTTTCACCCACAACTGCTCGGCGTTGTAGGTGAAAGAAGATCCTTGGAGAAATTGAAGTGTTATTTTTGTTATGCAGATACATATTCTCTCAGATGTAGGGGGAAAGTCAATGGTGGACTGGTCTGACAGGACAAGGTCAAAAAGGGTGGCTGTGAGTGTTCAACAGATCAAATCGTATGTCATTTCAGGCAAAAAATATAATGTGGTTTGGTTTTGGAATGACTTCACCATTGGGTACCTTTCCTTATGCCTTGAAATAAATTTACATTATCTTTAACTGCCTCTATACAGGCTGAATGTTATCATAAGAGCGAAAAAGGGAAGAATCAGGACATTCGCCTTTGTTCCATCTCTTGACGTTTTATACAAACAAAACGTATCGGTGACGGACACATTGCCAATAACACTGGGTTGTGATGTGAAGGTAATTTCTGTCAACGCTTTTCAAGACCTCATAATGAGTGAGACCAGGACTCACACTCCATGCATTTGGATTCATGAAAGAAAGAAAGAAAAAAAAAATCTAACTGTCTTACACAGAACCTTGCCTTGCTTTGTGTTTATTCCTTCTTTGTTTATGGGAGCCCAAAAAGATCTACCTGGGGACACTTTGCAAAATGTCATGCCAATTTCCAAGTCTTGCCCTTGTGCTTTATGTGTCTAGAATTTTCCACTTAGTGAAGGCCTCTGGCCATGCTGACAGGAGTACAGTGGTGCCTCGCTTGACAAGGATAATTCGTTCCGTTCAAATTGCTGTTCAGCGAAATCCTCGTCAAGTGAAATTAAAAAACCCATTGAAATGCATTGAAAACTGGTTCAATGCGTTCCAATGGGCGAAATACCTGCTCGTTTTACGAAGATCCTCCATAGGGCAGCCATTTTCCGATGCCTGTAAAGCGAGGAATCCATCCTAAAGCACAGTTGGGAGTCATTTTGCACAGCGGGCGGCCATTTTACAGCCACCGATCAGCTGTTTTAAAATCGTCGTCTAGCGAAAAATTGTTTCCCGAAGTAGGGAACCAATCATCGTTAAGTGTTTTTCCCCATAGGAACATCATTTTGTGATCGCAATAGCAATCACAAAAGCTTCATCGTAAAGCAGTTTCATCGTTTAACGAGGTAATCGTTAAGCGAGGCACCACTGTAGTCTGGTCACTTGCCCAGCTCAGAGTAAGCCTTCCTCTTGCCCCAAATGGCAAACTGATCAGCCCCCTGTCTGTTGGAGGTCTTTTTCTTTCGTCGAAGCCCTTCCTTTTCTTCTGAACTTAAAAAACAAGTAACTTAAGAGCCGTCACTCCTCCTTTTTTCCCCTTTCCTTAATCAACAACCTACAAAATATCATTTCTCCCTTCTGAAGTAGAATGCCAAGTGATGCAATAGTAAACATATTTATATCACTTCACGTATCTACCTCAACGGAGAATATTCAATGAGTACCACAGAACATAGGGTCTGGCTACCGATACTTTTGTGTGAGTCATCAGAAGTCAACTCTTTCTGTACTTTCCCGATCAGAACCAACCGGCTTCTTTTGCTTTCTGTGGGCTCCTTGGTTCTTTCCATTCTTAGTCAGTCCTCCTTCAGCACAAACATCTGTTATTGGATTATCCGGCATTATCAAATGAAAATGTTGAACGGTTATGAAAGGACTTTGGAAACCCCATGTCAGGGAGAAATCAGGAAATGGATGACATAACTTCAGCCATAAATACAATCCTTGAGGGGGGTGAAAAGGCTTTCGATTTGTGAAAAGGACCTTCTGAGTCAATGGTTAAATGAGCAGGGGTGAGATCCGTGAGGATCCGGTGAGATGGCCATCAGCAAAACAACACAGGTGCTTGTGTGCACACGAGAGGGTGATGTTGCACTCAATCACATTTTTTTGGTTCCTCTACCAAGTTCCATACCATTTTGCACTGGTAACACATGATGGATCATATCATAAATAGATTTATTAATGGTAGTTTATTTTCCCCCACTTTAGATCACTTATGTGAACCTTTAGGTAGAAAAGCCACTCCGTTTCTAAGTCCCAGTGCTTCCTGTGTTGTCACTTATTTACCACAATCACACATAAACAATGTCTATGCCTCTCCATTACACACTTCGCTGAAGGTGTTGCAGCTTTGCTACCATAACTAACGGAAGAATTTGGCCCTTGTCCTTCAGTGTGTGAAAAGTACTGTTTAAATCAATTAAGGCTGGACAAAATCTATGAAGCAAGAAACAACTTTAAAAATGGGATATGCAGGCGAATGAAACTTAGGTAATGGAAATAAACTCAACCCCCCTCCTCCCAGGTTCTATCAGAAAGATATCTATGTGCTTGACTTTTATTAATAGGAGATTGGCTATTCAACAGATCATTTATTTTGATGTGATCATCCCGTGGAATTGGGCTCCTGTTGTTTTATCTGTCGCATGCATTAGAAATTTTTAGGCAGCGTTTTATTTTACATACAGCCTTGCACTTTCAATATTAATGCATGGCCCTGTTTCAAAGAAGGGGGGGGGACTCACAAAGGTACATGAAATGCTGCTTTGAGGAAACATGGAATAAGGCAGGAACCCTGTCTTACATTTTTTTAAAAACCATAGAATTAACTGCCTTTTGATGTTAAATGCATTATTCTGTTTCATTCAGTTTTTATACCGCACACCTAGCAGATTCTCTACTTTGACTAATGTACAACAAAAAAAAATAAAGAAAGAAACATAAATGGTCAAATCAGTGACAGAAAGACTAAAACTATTCTCACAAATAGCAGAACAAGACAGGCAGCAGTAAAGGTAACAGAACGTGCCCTGACCCTTTTTTTTTCTCTCCCCTGTGTCCCAATGAATTGGGGAGCAATTCCCTGGAAGCTTCCCTAAACAGCTCTGCTTTTAGCAGCATTTTAAAGGGTGCCTGATGTAACTCCTGCAGTAGAGCATTCCATAAGGAGGGTGCCACCACTGGGAAGGCCCAGTTTCTAGTTGTGATTTTTCTGGGCCTCTTGAGGTGGCAAGAGTGGCAGGCATGAGGTCTATGTGGTCAGAACACATCCAGACACGTAACAAGGTCACAAACTGTTTAAGACTTCATATTTGACTGCCAAGACCTTGAATAATTCTGACTCTTCGTAAACATTCAGATCATTGCAGTTGTATTTACCAGAGCTCAGTGGATGTTGTGCCTTAAATGCACTACTGTTGGTTTGCTAGATATATCGGCACCAACCACTTGTTCAGGTGATAAACGAACTGGCACAAACCACCGAACCCATCTCTATTCCCCAGGCTACCATGAGGGGAGGGGATTTATTGGCGGTTCTCTCCCATCTCTTCCGTCTGTCACATCAGCGTGCGCCATTCTGGAAAGGTATTCTATCTCTCCCTCCTTTGTTTTCTCAATTTGATGCATGTATTTATTTATTTATTTTTACTTCTGCTGAACTAATACAGTGGGGTCTCTACTTAAGAACGTCCCTACTTAAGAACAATTCAACTTAAGAACAGCTCCATTTGCTAAATTTTGCTTCTACTTGAGAACAGAAATCCAAGATAAGAACAGGAAAAAAAACCTTTCCTGCTCTTTTTTTTAACCTTAGGTCATCTTAGGTTAAAAAAATTCTCCCCCTAGAGTACGTATTAACCAGCTTTGCATTAGTTCCTATGGGAACTAATGCTTCAATGTATGAACGCACCTCTACATAACAAAAAAAAAGAGAGAATGGATTAATTGGTTTTCAGTCCATTCCTAAGGGAAATTTTGCTTCAACTTAAGAACGTTTCAACTTAAGAACACTATTCCAAAACGGATTAAGTTCTTAAGCAGAGGTTCCACTGTAGTTTCTATGGACGGAAAAGAGCAGATACGGATTAAATGGTTTTCAATGCATTCCTATGGGAAATGCAGATTCAACATAAGAACTTTTCAAATTGAGAACCACCTTCCAATATGGATTAAGTTCTTAAGTAGAGACCCCACTGTAAATCCCTCTCGTTCATAGATGGCGCCCTTTCGGCTATATAGCAATCAGCAAACAAAGCGGAGTGTGCCGTTGGTGTGTAAATGCAGCCAAGCGTTTTGAAGTGAGGGTACTCAGTGATGGGTGGAGGGTAACCCTAATAGTTAGGCACTCATTTAATTGTATTAAACATTAATAGTGTAACATTTAATCTGATAACCTTTGACAAGAGCTGCATTGGAGTTTCAGCAATTCCAGGCCTTGGGATCTGTTGGCCAGAACTAGCAAAAGTTTACTGTTGCAGTGATATAAAGTGTGTGTTGCGTTTTAATGGCACAAAGCTGTGGGCAAACTGCACGCACATGAAGTCAAGTCAAGACGGCTTTTTCTGTGAGGGCTCTTCTTTTGTGGTTTAGACATGTTCACAGGGGAATACCTCTGTTACTGTTTAAAGGTAAAGGTAAAGGTTCCCCTTGACAATTTTTGTCCAGTTGTGTTCGACTCTAGGGGGCGGTGCTCGTCCCCGTTTCCAAGCCACAGAGCCAGCATTTTGTCCGAAGACAATCTTCCGTGGTCACATGGCCAGTGCAACTTAGACACGGAACACTGTTACCTTCCCACCGAGGTGGTCCCTATTTATCTACTCGCATTTGCATGCTTTCGAATCGCTAGGTTGGCGGGAGCTGGGACAAGCGACGGGCGCTCATTCCGTCACGTGGAATCGATCTTATGACTGCTGGTCTTCTGACCCTGCAGCACAGGCTTCTGCGGTTTAGCCCGCAGCGCCACCATGTCCCTTTGCGCCACCACGTCCCTGTTACTGTTTAGATGTTATATTTTCATCAACATTATTGTAGTTTCTGTGTAGGGGGCTGCAAGAAAGCATTGCAGAAAACCCTCACCTCTTTATAGAGGTGCTCCTGTTCAAGGTTACAGGTAATTATTACAATAATTACAATCAATTATTGATTGACTGATTTGATTTGATTTATAGACCATCCCATAAGTGCACACACTGCTCTGAGCAGCTTGCAAGTTAAAGTGCATTCTGTGGTGTCGTCTATGGGTGCAAATGGGATCTATGATCTGATGGTAGTGCAGGGTGAAATACATCTAAAAATCATGAAATCAGGTGGATCCATAAACCTATGAGTAAACCTACTCACAAGTAAATGAGGTAAAACTTGCTTTGAGATCAGCCCCAGCAACAAAGCAAAAAACAAAACAAAAACAAAAACCTAGCAATTTCACAGCTTAAATGAGTGAGCTGCTGAATACTATTATCTATTTTTTTAAAATATCCTTTTAACTATTTTCACAGACTGAAGCTAAAAGTGTGTGGCTTGGAAGCAGTTTAAGGATTTCTTTCACACTGAATGCTGACACCTGCCCTGACTCCAGAAACATTCTGATTAGTCAGAATGCTATGCTATGGAAATAATTCTTTTGGAATTCTCATAAGTTATATATTAAGAAAGCAATTTCAGAGGTTTTGCAGCTTTATAAGGACTAATTAAAAGCTCTGAATTAGAGCCATGAATGGCCCAATTGCTGTGGACAAAAAACAAAATAGGTTAAGATGAAGGGTTATTTCCCAGGTATGGAAACGTTGTCTTATCAATATATTTTATCTCTTTTCACTGTGCCGTAACTGAAAGTCACTTGCTTGCAGATGGCGATAAAAGTGTAACTTTTTTTTAAAAAAATAGCATAGATCAGAAATGCTTTGCCCAAACCTCCCCAAATTTGGCACAGAGCAAGACCAGGCCCTCTGCTACACCCATGCCAAATTTAGTCCAGCTTCATAGTTAATAATTATTTGTTTGTGGCATCCCTATTTTATTTCGCTTATGGAATGTATTTTGCTCCCAAGAGCAGAACATATGGTTGCACTATTGTGCAGTTGTAGTAAGATTATGCTGCTACAACATTTAGCTTCCCCTGGAATCATATTTTACTTCCTCAGTTGTCCCATTTTGACTCCAGTCTTGTTGGCCCATCTGTAGCCAGTAGTAAAAGAAATCACATTGTAGGTTCTTTCTTCCTTTTAGCGGGAATGTGTCTCTCTGTATATAGATGCAGATTTATGAAATACATCACATATTGTTTATTACTGGAAGCTATCTTTGAGGCCATTTCAGTGGACAGGTGGAGGAATAAAGAACAGCTTGCTTCCCCCGATGTCCTAAGTTTTCCCCCAGCTGGAAGCGTTTTCATGAGAACGAATGAGGATCTTCTAGCAATTTAACGTACGCTTATTTTTGTTTGTCTGGTTTAACTGAGCTAGGTCTTCATTAGACCAGTGTTTCCCAATTGTTTTTTGAAATCAGTTGCCATCTTTTCCTGTGTGTGTGTTTAGTCGTTTAGTCGTGTTCGACTCTTCGTGACCCCATGGACCAGAGCACGCCAGGCCCTCCTGTCTTCCACTGCCTCCCGGAGTTGTGTCAAATTCATGTTGGTCGCTTCGCAGACACTGTCCAGCCATCTCATCCTTGGTCGTCCCCTTCTCCTCTTGCCGTCACACCTTCCTAACATCAAGGTTTTTTCCAAGGACCCTTTTCTTCTCATGAGATGGCCAAAGTACTGGAGCCTCAGCTTCAGGATCTGTCCTTCCAGTGAGCACTCGGGGTTGATTTCCTTCAGAATGGATAGGTTGGTTTTCCTTGCAGTCCAGGGGACTCTCAAGAGTCTCCTCCAGCACCACAATTCAAAGGCATCAATTCTTCAGCGGTCTGCTTTCTTTATGGTCCAGCTCTCACTTCCATACATCACGACAGGAAAAACCATAGCTTTGACTATTCGGACTTTTGTTGGCAAGGTGATGTCTCTGCTTTTCAAGATGCTGTCAAGATTTGTCATCGCTTTCCTCCCAAGAAGAAAGCGTCTTTTAATTTCAGGGCTGCTGTCTCCATCGTGATCATGGAGCCCAACAAAGTAAAATCCGTCACTGCCTCCATATCTTCCCCTTCTATTTCCCAGGAGGTGATGGGACCAGTGGCCATGATCTTAGTTTTTTTGATGTTGAGTTTCAGACCATTTTTTGCACTCTCCTCTTTTCCTAAACCACAAAATCCCATGTCTCCCTTCAAACTAGCCGCTGCTAATAATGTTATGTGAAAGCTGAAACATTACAAATGAAATCAAACAGAAACCTTGTCTCTTCACTTATTTAACATGAATCACAGCATAATTTGATGTTAATAATAATAATAATAATAATAATAATAATAATAATAATAATAATAATAATAATAATAATAATAATAATAATAATAATAATAATAATAATAATAATAATAATAATAATAGGAGGAGGAGGAGGAGGAGGCAATGTTGTCAGTATTTGATCAAATTATCACCTATTTAATCATCTTTATGTTCCTTTGTAAGTCTCCCAGAGTAGTGGTTTGCCACTAGATGGGTAGGATAGAAGTCCAACAACAACAACAACAACAACATCCCATTATCTCATGCACCATGAGATAATGGGATGAAATGCATGCTGGGAAACCAAGAGCTAACTTCACCTTGTTTTCCCAATAAAATATTTTATTATAATATTGAATATCAGCTTGGAGACCCTAGTATTACTGTGGGCACAACCCCTCTGGTTGCTGATGAATGCTTGAGAGCAGTGAGTTGTTGTAGAGGCTTGCGCTACCTGGCTGTGCGCTCTGAGAAAAGTCTGAATAATGCAGTCCCTCCAAAGAGGCTGCGACAGCGTTGCTCATGCTTCTGCAATCTCATCCGGGCTGGCAGCAGCTTTGCCAGAGCAAATTAGCCCGAAGTGTTGCGCCCTTGACTGGCAAATTCTTTCAGGCCAGTTGAATGGACAAAATGAATACCCAGATTGTTCCCGTGTCTGTTATGTGCTTGTGTTTATCTGGCTTTGCTGTCAATCAGGCCATTATAACTGTGGGCGCTCGCTGAAATCACTCATCCACGGACAAAAGAGAGAGAGAGAGAGAGAGACAGTTGATGATCTGCTTTAAAACAAACAAACAAAAAACCAATCAGCTCCCACCCACCCCACCTGTCATGTCCATGTACAAAATGAAGTGATGTGAAGCCTCCGGGACCCAGTTTTCACTCATGATCTATGTTGGCTGGTGGTCGATCTCTGAAAGTTTAGTACCATTCAGTATAGCCTACCATGGTGCACGCTAGTGATCTTCTCATGATGGCCTTTTAACTGGTAGTGGATGATGGGTGAACCCCACTATGTCTGCCTGTGAAAGAAATGCCAAAAAGTTGTTGTGGGTCTTTTGGGCTCTTTGGCCGTGTCCTGAAGGTTGTTCTTCCTAATGTTTCGTCAGTCTCTGTGGCCGGCATCTCCAGAGAACAGGAGTTGGAACTCTGTCCATGCTCTGGTGCACAACTGGGGTTGGAACTCTGTCCGTGCTCTGTCAACAGAGCATGGACAGAGTTCCTACTCCAGTCCTCTGAAAATGCTGGCCACAGAAACTGGCGAAATGTCAGGAAGAACACGGCCAAAGAGCCTCAAAAACCTACAACAACCATCAGATCCTGGCCGTGAAAGCCTTCGCAAATACAAATGGCGAACATTTTCCCAAGGGTCTCAAGGAAGAAGACAAGGAAAGACAGCCCTCTTTCCAAGAGACATGATTTCAGCTGCAAATCAGAACAGGAAATATTGGCAACATTGGATGAGTCTGGGTCCTAGTTTTAATTAAAAAAATCAAAAGCAAAGCAAAGCGTGCTGCTTATATACCGCCCCATAGCGCTTCAAGCACTCTCTGGGCGGTTTACAAGTTAATTATGCAGGCTACACATTGCCCCCCAGCGAGCTGGGTACTCATTTTACCGACCTCAGAAGGATAGAAGGCTGAGTCAACCTTGAGCCGCTACCTGGGATTGAACCCCAGGTCGTGAGCACAGTTTTGGCTGCAGTACAGCCAAAAGTGTGATGGCAAGAGGAGAAGGGGACGACCGAGGATGAGATGGCTGGACAGTGTCATCGAAGCAACCAACATGAACCTGACACAACTCCGGGAGGCAGTAGAAGACAGGAGGGCCTGGCGTGCTCTGGTCCATGGGGTCACGAAGAGTCGGTCACGACTAAACGACTAAACACACACAGCGGTTTAACCACTGCGCCACGAGGAACAAATGATGGCTGGAAGTCTCCTCTCCCCCCCCCCCCCCGTGAGTTTGAGTTTATTGAGTAGAGACTGGAAATTCCTTCATTCCTTTTTATTTCAAAACCATCACTCCTGGAGCTTCCAGGAACACTAAACATTTAGGGGGCCGCAAGAAGGATTCCTAGACGAGATGAACCAACAGGCTGAAACTGGATAGGGCCGCCGTACATTCGAATCATATGGGGCAGCTTTATAATGAGTCAGGCAACTGGTACAGTGGACCCTCGACTTACAGACGGCTTGACTTACAGACTTTTCGAGTTACAGACTTCTCTGGCTGCAAAATTTAGATTCGACTTGCAGCCGGAGAATCGACCTACAGACCGAAAAAAAACTAAAATGGAACAAAAATAGAATAAAAACTGCCAGTTATGGGATTAATCTGTTTTCAATGCATTGTAGGTCAATGGAGATTCAACCTACAGACTTTTCGACTTGCAGCCACAGTTCCAATACGGATTAATTCCGTAAGTAGAGGGTCCACTGTACCTGAATGGATGCAACTATATTGTTACTATTATTGACACTACATAAGTATTTTGGCTGCTTCCTGGCTCATGACCTTCAGTAGGAACAATCTATTCATATGGTTATCATTGCAAGTATTTTGTATAATATTAATAATCTTAGAACTCCAGAGATGGAAGGGATCCTACAGGTCATTGAGTCCAGCTCCTGCCAAGGAGGAACAGTGGAGAATCGAACTCCCTAAATCTGGCTCCACAATTGGATATAGAACACGCTGAGCTATCCAGCAGTTTGCTATCGCTTTTCTGACTTCCTGGGCCCCCAAAGCTGTGAACAATAAACCGAGGTGGGAGGCACATATTCTAACAGATGACTCCCACTCTAACATCTGTTTATTTAGAACTGGTTTTAAAAACCCAAGGCAAAGCATTATAATTTAGTCTTGGTTGCCAACAGGAGGTTCGCCAGCAATAGGGCTGATTTCCCTGAAAAGGGAGTTCCATGATTAAAATGCTGCTATAAAACATATCCTGTCTTGTGTTGCCACTGACCTAACTTGTCAGAGTGAAGAAATAGTACAACACAGCCTTCTAATGAATATATATATACTGTATATGCATAAAATAGCATAAAAATCGTGTTGTATACACTCCTGAATTTGTTAATCGCGTTCAAGTTTATGTGTAAGTTTGGTAAGTGAGAATTTAAGTCCACAGCTCAAAAATGTTTCTTATTCACCCTTACAGACAGATTCTACAGAGACAGTGAGTAATAGCAGTTACTTCCATTCTAAAGACATTTACCATGGGAGGAAAAATAAGCTTGAACTTACATGAAACATGTCATAAAATATCATTCCCTAATGCAAAGAGTTCTATGGGTTGTAATTCTTTTGGGGCAAGAAAGCAGGGTCTGGAAACCAGAGGCAGGTCTCAGCTGGATTATTGGAGAAGCCGTTATTGGAGAATACAACAATTCAGGAATTTCTGAGAAAGAAGAAGCAGGCTTTACGTGATAGCAAATATTTTACAAATGGAAGGTTTGGTTTTGTACTTCCTTGGTTTCAATATTATAAGGGCTATTTGCATGAATAACATTTTTCATTCGGTGGTTTTGATATCTTGATGTAGTTCTGTGTACTGCGTTTCTGAGGCAAAAAGAACTCTGTAATAGAACCGCAGGTATACCATACATGGGCACTGGGCAATAATAGGTTTTTTTTTGTCCCTTCTAGCAGATTCCTAGAAAACAGCTGCCTGCTTTGATGTTTTCTTAACTTGACTGGTCTTTCTCTGAATTTCAGTGGTTTCATTGTGCACATAATGGGTCTCAAATTAAAATTTCCAAAGCTAAGAGAATTTAGGAGGGTTACCTATAATTCCAGAGTGTGTTTATGTGCGTGTGTTTGTACGTGTGAAAAGAGAATAATTTTATTTTCTTCAGGGCTGGCTCATCTTTCTTTCCTTTTGTATAACTTAAAGGAAATGTAGACGCACCCTGTTCTAAAAGGAAGGCCTTGTGACTAATCACTGTGAGTTTCTAGAACTGTTGAAGTCTTAAAACAGAGATGCCTCTTGAGCTGTCATCCACTGAGCCTGGGAAACCATACAAGGATATTGATAATTGATTCCATTTTTCTATGAGTTAAAAACCTAACTTTGCCCTCCTAGGGAGAAGGTAATAGGTTTTGTCTGTCAAAAGATAATAATCCCATGAACCATCTCTGCACCCTCTATTAGAGGGATAGTACAGCTTCACTTGAACAGAGTGCTCATGTCAAATCAGCTTTATAAAAAAGCCTTACACGTCTTCAAGGCCTGGGGAAGATCTTCTGGAGACATCACGTTAAGTCTGAGGAACCTAAGAAGTCAAGTAAATACTGTCAATTAATGTGTTTATCCTGATACACCGAACCCAGGAGAAGTGTCTTTTAACATGAAAGCTGTTTTGCTTTCCATTAAAAAGTTTGTGTTGCATTTGGTTTCCATAGATACTAAAGTAGCTGCAGTTTTTCCCGCAACTCAAGGAAGTATCATCATTTAGAAGCATCACCTCTTTCTCGTCTTCTAAGGACTTTATCTTTTAAAAAGATCGAGAGAGAGATTGAGATCCATGATAATATGGATCTGGTATAAAAATTGAGGACTAGGTCGCAGATTTACATCACTTTGCACAGGCATTGGCTATGGTCAGTTCTGTTCTTTGACCCGAGTATGAAATAGTGATTTTTAGGACAAAAAATTAACAGATTCTCCCATTCCTGCATAGGGTTGTAGCTCATCTAAAGCTTTCAGCCATGATGGTGCCTGAGCCACGTGGTGAAGCCTGGGTGAGGAAAATGAAATAGGAAGAACCAAACTGGACACGATGCCCTAAACCCAGTTGCCTGTCCCAACTAGAGTAGACCCATTGAATCCATTAGATTTACAGGAGGGTTGACTTGTTCCGCTAGTCAGGGCTGGTAATTAGATTTAGTTCATAATGACATGTGTGAGTGCATATAGTGTGGATGTTTTTGTTGTGTAAATGGTAGGCTGTAGGGAAAATGGAAGACCTTGAAGACCACGGGGTGGGGGAGAGAGACTTTGACCCTTCCTGCCCTTACCAGAGGCTGGATGAAAGTGTTCTTTCACTCTTCCAGGAAGCGCCCATCACTCTCAGTGGGCTTTGCCTTTAAAAAGTTAGTAGCAGCTTTGAAGAGGAGGTATGTTTCTTTTAAAATAGGGAAATTAAATTTTCTCTGAGCTGCAGGGGAGGGGCTCGTTGGGGCTCCTGCCTCTCCACCCCCCAACCTGTGCCGGGGGCTGCCCCAGAGCCCCCTTCCCCCAAGGGCCAGCCAGGCGCCCGCCAGCTGCCCCCTTCCTCCCCCTCCATGCCACCCACGCAGAAGCGCCTCCTTCCTGAGCAGGGGGTTGCAGGAGAGCGGCTGTGCCCATGGCCTTCCTCTTTCTCTTCCCACGGCAGTGATGGCAGCAAGTCCTTCCGCCCAGCAGCTGAGAGAAGCCCGGTGCCGTCCCTGCCCTTGTCCTGCCTGGGTCCGGGCTATTTCAACCAGCCCTGCAGAGCTGTTTTGCTATTCTGACACTCCCAGTAAGCTTTCATGATTAAGCAGGCATTTGAACCCAGGTTTCCTGCATGCTAGTCTGACTTTCTATCCGCTGCATCACACTGACATTTATTTTAGCAGGCTTTATTGCAACTTGGTGATAGTGTACGGATTTGCACAAGCGGCTTAACTTGTGTATTGACTTCTGCAATGTGTTTGTTTGAACAAAGGGGGCAAAATCCTGCATATGACATCCTTCTTTGTGGCCTGTGTGTGGGTGGTGGTGATGTGTACAAAGGCCTTCAGTGGGCTTCACGTGAGTCTTGTCAAGTCTAAAATCTCAGGGAATCCCTGTCCTCTTTGGACCTCCAGGAAGGCTCACAAATCTTTGGACAAGTGGGCGCTGGAGGAGGAAACAGTTTGGATTTTTCTGTGTGAGGTGGGCATGAACCCAGGGTCCACGTGTCCACCCATTCTCAGGCTCACTATGAAGGTGTTTGTATGTGCATTATATTTGCCCTTGCTCAACAAAAGCCACACATACAAAGAACTCTGGTCAGACGTAGTAACACCATATTTTGCAGTTCTTACTGATATCAAAAGGCCCTGTGCACCAGCTCTTGTGTTTTTGGTTGTGTTGTCTTGGAGAAATCTGAAGCTGTCTTCCTGGCGACTGTACCAATTGTGCATTTGACTTCTCCAGATCCTGTGCTGGAGAAGGATCCCAGGCAGTGCGCCAGGATGCCAAAATTTAGAATGCACTGAATTCTGGAGCAGAAACATCTAGAGAATTACAGGAAAATAACCATCAATTCTTCCGGCCCTTGATCTCTTTCCTTTTTCCTTTCTTTTCTTCTTCTTTCCTCCCCTCCCCCTTTTTTGATAAGCAGAAATCTTCTCTTCTTTTGGGGAGGTAGGTCTTCCTGCCCCTCCTTCCCCCCGCCAGATGTGGCTTGCGCTCGTGTCTTAGCACGGAGTGGGTGAGAACTTGCGTTGTTCACCGCCAGGTGCCAAAATGGCTCTATAAGGATTTATTCTATATGGTTCTTTATGCCCACTGAAACCCCGTTGTTGGTAAATGAGAATTGAGGGCTTTGGGTGAGTTCCTGCTGTATTAGCAACATCATTCAGAGAAGAAAAGGACAAAACGCAAATGAAAACAAACACATGACTACAACTGTAGAACCAGTCTAGTAACAAATCTTTAATTTCTAGTAAGCTTTAAAGGGTTTGAGTAGATTTCTTCTCTCTCTTTTTTTTTAAAACAAACCAGTTGAAGTACATGCCTTTGGATTATAAAAGTACCTGAAATTGCCTAGAATATCAGCATGCATAGCTTGTTAATATTTACATGTATTTACATGGGTGGGGGGGAACCAAAGGGAGATCTACATTTATTTACAATCTACACAAAGGAAGAGAAAGGCATCATAATTGTATTTCTTAAAATACAGTTGTTTTGAATTGTCAGCACATGCATATTGAGATATATTTATACCAAAGAACGCAAAGGTTCTGAGAGATACCTTCTGAATTCTATGCTAAGGTGTAGCATAATAGAAATCTCCTTTTTTTTCAAGAAAAGAAAAGAAAATGTTTTTGCTTTGTTTCTAGTCTATTTGCATTGGGTGCTTTTTTAAAAATGTCCACAAACACAATGGTAGCGTTATTTACCTTGGCAATGAAAGCAACACAATGATTTCCTAACTAACTATCAAGAAGCTGCTGGTGAATGAAATATCTATTGTTTTCTCATTACCCATCGACCGACATACAGGGATCTCTCCTGTACAGGCAGTGCCTAAGCTATCACCATTAATTATAGAAGTGATATAAATGAGACTCTACAATATGTACTAAATGAAATATTAACAAGACCAGTGTCTTTAGCCTGAGAGATTCACTAAACTGGAATTCACTTTACAGCAGACTGACTATCTATGCAAGTCACACATACATAATACAGGAGCGCTTGGCTTATAGCTCAGAATCCAGGCAGCGGAGGCAGTTTACTTGATCTGTATTATTGCAAAATACATTCCTTTAATTAGTTTCTGGAAGACAAAATGAACACTTTAATTCCTTGCCGTACCGCGCCACCATCATTCCATGCTCTGGCTCTTCCAAGTGCACTTGGAGACTGACATCTTAGGTGCGCAATGCACAAAATGGGCTGACACAGTAATGCTGTAGAAGTCACATGGCTTTGATGGATTTAGGTGTGTGTGTGTGTGTGTGTGTGTGTGTGTGTGTTATTTTCAAGAAAAATCTATTGTCTTCTCAGCCCAAGGACAGCAAATATGTGGGGGGTTCTGCTGAGTCAGTCCAATTGACTGAAAATCCAGCTTGCCCAAAAGTTCTCCCTAGCAATGACTGGAGAAGGTGCTTTTCAGAACTACAGCTCCCAAAATGCTACAGCCAGAAGGCTTCTGGGAGCTGTAGTCCCAGATAATTAACTTTTCCAACCTCTGCCACCTCTAACTTTCATTTGGGTGGAGGTTTTGCTTTCCACTCCTTAATTTCTACCTCTTTAATTTTGGAAGATTCTGTGTCGCTTGGGCAGCCATTTGGATCTGTCTCTCGTGCTCCCTCACAGCTTTGGAAAAGAAAGAAAAATCTTCGGATATTTTCAGATTCAAAAGACTCTTTACAAAACGAAGCCAGTCGAACTTCACGACGAGATGCCATTCTTTGAAATATTATGCATGAAGAAATACTTAATTCTGACTAGTAACATCAATAGTATTAAAAGGTTTGTAGAAATATATACAGTACTGTTAAGTATACATACATGTATATAAATAATATATTTCTATATATATATTATTAAAGTTAATTACAGATAAATCCTCAAAGGCTTTAAACAATGTAAGATAAACAGCAGAATATGCCAACAAACTCTGGTTTGTTTCTCTATTATTTAAAATCACTTATTTTTCCTTATCTGCTATGATGAGGGGTATCCGAGTCTCTTTGTATTTAGATAGGTAGAAAGTAAGCTCCACTCCTCCTCTATGAAATGAGGCAACCTGTAGCCCTAACATTAGGTCTGCGTCTTCTGCCTACTGTTTCCAATCATTTCCCATAGGTTTCCATGTTATTTATTTATTATATCTGGTTTTATCTCCGGGGATCTCAAAGTAGTCTGCATGGGCTAAAATTCTGTGGGACTGCTTTGCCCAAAGCACAACCTTAGGAGAGGAATTGTCCTAGGCTAAGATATCTCCACAGAAATTATCAGTCGGAGTGCCAGAGTTCATTATGTGGCAGATAATGTCTATGGAGATTCTTTTGGAGGCAGTTCACCTCCAAAGGTTATACTTCTTTTTCATAGCAATGCAACAGAATTTCAGGCATTCCTTGCTTTGCCCCCTTCTTATCCTCACAAGGACCCTGTAAGATAATTTGGCTTGTGAGAGAGTTGTTAACATCAGCCAGTTAACAACTGAAACTGTCTTGAACCCAGATCTCCCAAATCCCAGTTGAACTTTTTAATCGTGACAACTCCCTCTCCTTCCATCACCCAGATATCAAAATGCATCTTTTTATTTTTAAATTATATTGCAGTAGATAAGTCATCCAAAGGAAATTTCAGGTCACCATTGATGGTGTGGAAACTATATGCCATCTTCCTAAGTCAAATGCTGTTTTACACTGTGCTTTTGAATGGCAACCACAGGATTCCACTTGAGTCCCCAAATTTAGAGGATACACATCAAAGGTTCAGCAGCACAATGCAGTGAATAATTATGCTGTTATTAATATTGGAGAGGATGTTGTGTCCCTTCTATTTCCCAGAAACCACTAAACTATTCAACATATACTGCCCCGGGGCATCTTATCTTACAGATATGGATGCACATCCTTCCTCTCGAGCTATCAACTGTGACTCATGAAGGGTGGAGATGTGCTCTATATTTCACAGAACACTCCTCTATTTGAAGTTGCCTCATGTTTGAAGGGCTCTCCAGGCAAAGATAATAAAACTTAAGAAGAAAGTATAGGGGCCTTGCTATCCCCATCAACAGCAGTCATCTGGGCAGCGGGCTTCAAAGCGAGGGCATGGGTCATTTCATTGTTGTCTTCCTTACTGTTGCATTTATAGATACACAATGGCTGAAATCCTATTGCATAGCTATGCCTGCATAATATGATGGTATGTGTGCTCTAAGGCAGAAGTCTTATCTAGAAAGAAGTTCTGCAGATGTTGTTCTGTGGTAAATTACGCAGTCGGTTCTGCGAGCAGTGTGCACTCTGTTGTACAACGAGTCATGTGACCTGCCTGGGTGTAACTCCCTAGAAACTTCCACAGACATCACTTTATGCTATACCAATAAGATTTTGGCCATTGTGGAACTCCAGATTGTAGACCTCCAGTGTTTCCCACTATCTCTTGAAAGCCAGTGACATCCACCAAGAGAAGAGAGAAAAAGAAGGGAGCCTGTGTTTCCATGCAAAACTGTGTGCAGAGCCAAATAAAAAGCTGAAATAAATAGTCCTCATTTTCCTATTACTTGTTCCTCTGGGGAAGAGCCTACAACAGTTAGCTTGACTCAAAAGGAAATGAAACTGAAACAGAAGTAGGATGACCATAAATTTTGCAGATATGGTCACTGTCACACCGCCCGATAAATAACAGGTAATATTGATGAACATAATAACCCTGTCCAAGGAAGAAAGAAAAATTACAGCAAAGCACTCTTAATACGTACAACCGAAATGGGATAGCCCGTATTAAACTGGAGGGCTCAGTTTCTCAGATAGGGACTATAGAACGTGTAATGTCTACTTTCTAAATGAGAGGCAATAAAATGCATTATTTTAATCATGGATGGTACTCTAGGGCTGGGATACGTTTGTGGAATGATATGCCACTGTGAAGGTGTATGTGCACATCTGCTGGAAGGGGAAGGAGGAATTTGGTTGGTTGGCACGAAACATAACATCCAAAGCACTCTTGTGTACTTGGCGCTAACTGCACTGTTCTTTGGCTCCTGGCCAGCATTTCCACTTTGTGGACAATTTGAGTCCCCTTGTCAAAGGGGTGGTATGTAATAAACGAGACTTAGTAAGGATATAGAAAAAGCCCACATGCATATAAAAGCTCCATAGGCTGTTGTTGCATTTTCATAATATTTCTGTAGTTAACTCTTCTAAGATCAAGAGTGCTCCTATTTGAACTGTTTCCGAATATAAAGTGATAATCAGAAACCTGAAATGAGATGTCCAATATTTTGCCTGTTTTCTGCACAAACATAATCAATTTGAGTGCTTGCACAGTTGGGAGATCATTCCGGTTTCCTAACTCTTGTGTGGCATAAACTTAATGTTGCCAATCTCTGCTTGACCCAGCTTCTCTTAAGACTGATGGGACGAGAGGTGAAGTCAAGGAGCCCAAAGCCTTCTCAAATGCGTTTATGATATCGGATACTATTTCTTTTGTACCGTTAAAACCCCAAATGTAGTTTTAATCAAACTGCATGTGCTGAATGCAGTTGGAATAAATCGCAAAAGTAAGGTCTAATGCCTTGGCAGTCACAGAGAAATCCTCTTTCTTTCCGTTTTCCTACTTGCAAAGTATAGAGCGTTTATCTCCCATTAAAAAAAAGAAAGTAAGTTACGACCAGAAAACACTTTGCATATTCTCAATGGCTTTCAGTCTTTGTAGTAAACTATTGTTGGGAATTAACTGCAAAGAAATAGCAGAGAGAAAATAAGCAGATTTTAGAGATTATGTCTGTATCTGCATTCCATGCATAGTATTGGCTTAAGTAGCATTTTCAGAATGAAATAAAAATTGCAGCACGCTCGCCTCCCGTTGCTGTTTCCCTGTTAACAGCTTTTAAAATAAAAACAACACAGAACCCAAAATTTATCAGGGGACAAGTATAGCAGTAAAATATTGAGCAGCAAAAGATTTTGGAGAATAAATACTGGAGAATAGATTCAGCTGGTTTTGTTCCCCAAGCTCTGAGGCTATGTCTTGGCATTTCAAACTCATTTCAAAGTTTAACGTGTGCTTAGCTCTCATTGGGCCTACATTTGGACTGTTGGAGCTCACACGAATGGGTTCATCCATACACAGCAACTCTGCACATACCAACAACTAGATGTGAAAGAGCACAGCCCTCTTTTTAAAACTTTCAAAATACCTGGGAAGATGGTGAGGGCATATACTCCAAAACGGAGTCACCTCTTTTACAGCCTGGCATACTATCTCCTTGTGGCTTCATTTCTCCTAGCTCCAATCCTATATCATAAATTATCCCTGGTAAGTTGGCACACTATGAATTTGACCCAACTCTGGGAGGCAGTGGAAGACAGGAGGGCCTGGCATGCTGTTGTCCATGGGGTCACGAAGAGTCGGACATGACTGAACGACTAAACAACATCAACAAGGTGGCACAATCATCATGCGTTTATATTTCCCTATGCTCTTTTGTCTTTGGAAACTGCTTGCTTCACCCGTCCAACCACAAAAGGTGATGATTTTAAAGGGAGCGCTTGAAATCATACTTCACAAGAATTGCCCACTTAGATTTTATCATATTCACTGTGCATTTGCTTATTTCCACTGATTCGTCATTATTCATTTTGCTGAATGCTAATGATACCCAATGCTGTCACCCATTTCACCTTAAAAATTCAGTAGTCTGTGTTATTGTTTTGAATGGATTGTGTTTGTCATTTATAGCTTTAGGCCTGGTTCCCCCCACACCCCCGTATGCTATATATACATTATATTTGGTCTGCTTTAAGACTGGATGCTAATTTTGGAAAATAAACATGCTCTTTTCAAAATAATCAAGTCTGAAGATTCAGCATTAGCCCTATAATGTCTTGCCACCAGGAATACAAGACTATATTTGAATGCTAATGGCCCCATTACTTATATTAATGAGTTTTAAAAAACCGTACATGCCTATGAGAAGCCCCATCCCCTGTAGCATTAAGACAGTTCAATATTAATTTATATTCATTGCCTAATTGATTGCAATTATCAAAACCTAAATGCCTGCAAAGTAGTAGTAGGTTAATAATATTTTATTCCTGAATCAAGCTCTAATTCTTTCAAGATCTCTGGATAGGAGAAATGGTGGGGTGTTTGTATATGTCAGTGGTCAATACTACTACACTTTTACACTTCCATGCCATTCCAGTGAACCCAGTCCAAATGCACTATATTCTTTCCCTTTTTCTATTGGATTGAGTGAAAGGATTGTTGACTGTGTTTAGTTTTTAAAAAGCAAGTAAAGGTACATTAATTGAAAATGTAGGTATGTGGTCTTTTCAAAAAACAAGATTCGAATACACCCGTGAGACTCTTTTAGAAGCATCAAAAATCTAGAGATGAAATTTGTAGATATCTTTCATCCTTTGGGGGGAGCACAGGCAGCAGTGAAATCTAAAGAATCTTTTTTAAAAAATATTTTATCTATTGCATTTCAAAATATTCAACAGTAGGTGTTCCCACTTATCTGCATCTATACAGCAGCAAAGTAGAAGAGAGCCACAAAAGTAAGTAAAAAGAGGGCATGATCCAGACAAAACATTTAGTGGATTGCATAGATTTCCATGAGAGGGTTAAAATTGCATGCCCAAATCTTTCCTATTTCAATCAATGGATCTCAAAAATGCTTCATGTTGGTTGGATCGTATCCAGTCCATTTCAAGCCACAGAAAGCCAGTACAATGGTCTCATGCAGCCTTAAGCAGTAGAGAAATTTTATCTTGCTAATGTTAGATTCTCAATTCCATTTTTAAACCATTCAGCTGGTAAACAAACATATCTGACAGTCCGCCTTAGATGCAGTTTGGATACTCTTCCATTCATTGATCATTTACTTCATACTGTAGGCAGAATGCTGCGTATTTTAATTATGCGTGCGAAACTCCCTGAATACAGAGAAGTCATCTGTCAAAGAGAAGGTTACAGCGAAATGCTTTCCCTGGCTTGTTTTCTGCAAGTAAGAATTTTCATTTCTCCCTGTTGGGGAGTTGCACTAGGGATTTATCATTTGATTATACTATTTTAACACAAACCCCGAATCTACTAACTTCTTGTTGCCGGCTAAAGCTTATTCATATAGTACCCTAGAGGTACTCTGCTCTGAATCTTGCTCTGTATGGTGGACTTGGAACAGCGTCTAGCATGGCTGAGAAGGCCAATTCGACAGTGACCATCCCTTCCACACTGAAGACAAATCCAATCTGTCCCCTGTCCAGCTCCCTGATTTTGCTGCTTTCGGGACTGCCTCTTTGCCTCGGCCATCCTGGAAGCAGCAAAATCAGGGAGCTGGACAGGGGACAGATTGTATTTGTCCTCAGTGCGGAAGGGATTGTCACTCTCGAATCGGCCTCCTCAGCCACGGTAGACGCAGTTCCAAGACCTCTATTCAGAGCATGTTACCGTAGTCTCTCGAGACTGAAGGCTGCCTAGAGGAGAAGTTGTGACCCTCCATATGGGCTTGGATGGCAGTACCCAGTTGGCAAAGTGATCATGAATTACGCACACTGCCCTAAGCAATACTTTGAAAGCCACTGTGGCCCCACTTTAGCAATACCCTAAATACACATGTGCACATTCATCTGCTAAATACAGAGATGCCTGGAGGCATTGTTCCCCTCGTTGATAAGAGGCTATTTGACTGACTAATTAGAAAATCATCCTATCCCTCTGGCATCATATATAAAGAAATATTATTGATTGCTATTTAGAAATATACACTTTGTACTCTCATGTGAGAAAGGATGATAACAGCAACTGTATGATGAGTGTGTGATATTTATATTGACAGTTCATGGGCAGTGTAGAAGAATAATTGCTGGACAGCACAGAAAGTAAGGATCAATTATGTGTGCGTTAAAATGTGGTTTGAAACTGGAAGGACACTCGAAAGTAATATTTGCATTTGTATGGCAGATAATATGCACTGCTCTTATTTTTGTTAAGCAGCACAGTCTAAATTGACTCTAATCTCACCTAGAGAGCAATTACCAAGATGCTCTCAAACTTTAATTCAGAAGCACACACAATTCTGTCTGACTCGTTCTGTGTCCCTCTCCCCAATTACAATGGATGTCAAGGGCCCCAATCTGGCAGCTCTTGAATGTCTTAATGGATTGGAAGCAACATTTGAGGCATGGATAAAGATTCGCTTGAGCTTCTCTGTTCCTCATTCCAGCAGCCTGCTTTTGTTGGAAGTCAATGCAGGTTGACCTCCACTTAAATCATTAGCAGCATATGCAACTGACAGTCTTTTGACATTTTGAAAAGAGTTGAAACAAAAGTTGTTTAGATTGCCTAAATCTCTGACACCACCTCCCCCCCCCCTCCACTTTCTGAATCACAATAGACCGAGGGTCATTTGTGACAAGGGACACACTCATTGTTCAAGAGGTTTTTAATGAAGCGGTTTAACATGGAGCAAGGAGCGTATTGATGTGGCACAGAATATGTAGCACTGAAAGCCATATGGTGGTGATTAAAGCATGCTTTAAAAATAAATCAGTCTAGAGGATGTTTCATCTTGTATCAGCAGTTCAGAATGGGTTACCAATTAGTTTCCTAACATCCTGTTTTGTCTTATGCTGATGATATACAGACCGGAAAAAATTGTGAGCAAAACAATTTTACCTTTCTTCCCCTCCCCATTATAGTTCCTTTTTCCCTGTCAAAAAATACTTTTGAAAAGAAGGCAGAGCAGACCTTACAAGTGGTGTGTCTAATCATGTCCTACTTGGTATCATCAACCTGCAGCTTTGGGTGGCTGCCAAGAGTTTGCTAGGGAGAGAAAAGGATTTTCTTGCTTTGAAGTTCCTGGTAATGGAAGCATTCACTTTTCAAACTCTTTTGAGTCTCACCATGCCTTGGAAAATATATATATATATCTGCAAGGCTTCTGGTGCCTTTTCAAGAAACACCAGAAACATGTTTAACCAAACACCAGGTGGCTGAAGGTCCAGGCAGGGAAGAGACCTCCCCTCTTCTCAAAATGGGGAGAGGGTTACACTCTCTCCTTCTGATCATGAACCACCTATGAAAACTGTAAGAACCTTTGGAAAACACAAACAGCTCAAATGTGTGCCGTTGACCTTCCTGAGCAAAGGGGAGAAAGGTTCATAAAAATTGCACACCCTGGAAAATGCACAGAATTTTTAATGAGGCAATTAAAAAAAAGCACACACACAAGGCTAGGATGCTGTTACACCCTTGGGATTCCCACTGCAGATGTTGCCACAGTGACCTGTTGCAGTGCCGGTTGTGCGCACCTGGTTGTGTGGGACCAGTACCTTGTTGAATTTTTGTAGCAACATCTACAGTTGGAACTCTGTGCATGTAAATATTCAACAGGATACTGGGCATGCTCTCAGAAACGTGTGCAAACAAAGGATGTGGCAACATGACAGGAGGAAGTCAAATCGACACTAAGAGTTGAGTTGAGACTTTTTCAGGTCCCTGGTTAGTGCCGGCTGGCTTTAATACTTGCCCTTCATTTCCTGAGCAGGGCAGCAAAGGTCTGTGTGCAGCTTTTTCCACGCTTTTCACCATCACGTCAGTGTAGCGATGATCTTGGCCATTCTGGGAAATTAAACCAAGCATTCCTTGGGCCCACAGGACAATACTTTCCCCAAGGATACATCCCTCCAAAATGCTGGTGCTTTCCCCAGGAGCAGCCTGTGGGCTGGGATGGAAGGTTATCTCACCCCCCTGGTTGGGGGATATGTGTGGGGAATTGCTCACAAGACATTTTTTCAATTGGTCAAAAATTATTATTATTTTTGTATGAGCATTTATACAGATTCGATTAATTGGACACTAAATCAAGGCCAGCATTGTCAAGTTTAATCAACAAAACTAACTGGCGAGCTGAAGGCTTTCCACACCCTGAAAAATGGAGTGGAAGCTTGCTATCCTGCTTCTAAAATTATGCCCATGACAGGTCAATATTTCAGTTTCATTCCGCACACACCCCCATTTGAATGTTGCATATTTTGATAAATTCTGATCAAAAATGGACTGGAAGGAAATACCAACCCTTGCTTGCCAAAGTGGTCACTACTCTAGGCCTGACAGCAGAGGGAGAGAGACTGTGCGTGGAAAGTATGGGTAGCCCATTGTACTGGACCACAAAGCTGCTTTTGCCTGGAAGCGTCAAATTTCTTTTTAAGTAAGCCCTTAAGCAAGTAAAGCCCATGAGAGTTATTAGGTTAGCTGAGTAGCTTGTTGATTCTTTTTGTGTCTTTTGGCTGGGTGCACTTGCAGGTGTCTACAAGTACAGTCATATTGGCTAAAACCCATTTAAAATCTTCAGTTAAGATTTATTTAACCTGGTGACAGATCTAAATGAAACTTCACTTAACGGGGGTAACGGTTCGGGCAGAGTGACATAATGAGAAAAGTAGTATTGGAATTTGACATAATTGGAGGAGGGAGTCACAGAAGCCTAAGTTATATGCAGAACTACATTGTCTATTTATTTGAGAAGGTGATTTTGGCTACATATGTTTGGACAATGCATAATAAGGAAAAATGGAGCTATGGATAATGTTTGTTTACAATTTTGCAAATGGGGGGGGCTTCTTTGTGCTCAAACCCAGGAGACTGAAATAACCTGGCGAGAGAAGATCTAGGTGTTTTGCATAGATGAGATTAACTTTATTACTTTCCCTTAAGTAAAAATCCTGTATAGCTCTATGGCAATGTCAACTGTTCTATATTTATTTACCTTTGGATTGATTTATAATGTAATAAGGGTTATTATACTCATGCTGTGAAATATTTCACACTAAAACTAAAATACAAACAGACTATCATTCTCTGTTCCATTACAGTGCTTTATAGAGTTAATTCTTGCCCAGTTTTTAAGCTTTGTATGATGTCTTTGTTTGATGAACCAGGGTCTTGCAAATATATAAACAGGTACAAACATTTTGAAATAGACTGCAGATCCTGTTTCAGGTTTCCCCTCCCCTCCCAAATTCCCTTTCAGTTTAGCATAATAAAACAACTGCTACTTCCCCAATCAATCACTCTCAACACAAATGATATTTGAAAATGTACTAGCAATGAGCACAGAACTGAAAATCATTTATATTTTGCATTAAAGTTCCCGGAATCCCACAGCTAGGATGGTCCATGGGGATGATAGATGTGGGATTCTTAAAGTTGCAGTCCAAAAATACCAAAGTAATAAATATAACCAGGTTTGATAAGGCCTACTCACACTCATTATGAATTTTTGAATGTAGAGATGTGGTGATTCCTTGCAAAAGGATTTTCAGAGTCTTGCCATGCCAAGAATCCTTCTAGAGATTTCTTGACACATCAGCAAGATAACCTGGCTTCCTGTGAAAGTAAGATCTTCTGGCCTTGGTTTCCATTTATTTATTTCAATTTTTTGCCTATTGTTCTGCTTAGGAACTGGCCCGGTTCTTTATAGAGCTTAATGCCTTTTTTTAAAGGGCATCCTGCACAGGAAAAATGCCATCCTGCACAGGAATGGTAAAAGTCCTGTGAAGCTTGGCATTGCTTCTGCCCTTTCCATGTGAATCCTGTGCAGGCAAAATGTCATTTTGTCAAATAATTAGAATGCTCCTGAGTACTTTGGCAAGTTTTTAAGAAAAAAATATTACTGTAAACATCCATGAAAACCCTACAAGATTTTTCCTGCACACAAGATAAAAGGTCCTGCAAGGAGATTTACCCTCAACTTCTTCCCAAGGGAGATATTTCGTAGCTCTGCTTTAGCATTTGTAAGCTCTCAAGATATATGCATTAAGATAATGTAGTCTTCCTATATTCAGTTGCCAGAACTCCACAGCTGTTCCTGTGGTCATGGCCTGCTCCATTTATTTCAATGGAGGACAAAGCTTTCTATACACTGATATTTGCTCATCCATGGCAGTGGAAGAGGATTCCTTGCAGCAGGAGCTACTTTGTGTGCACTGGCTACTCAGACTCATTTAACCGTTCACATCATCAATCACACACTTGCAAAAAGCCCGTGAGGCAGACATAAGTAGAGGGGCTTCTGAAAATTAACTCCACGTTGCCTGAAACTCTGGAGGAGGTGGGAAATGGCTGCTTATCCTAGATGAAAAAGCATGCAAAATGAAATAATGGGTTTGCAAACAGAGGACACTCCCTCTTAGTCTGGCATTGGAGTGGGGTGGGGTTGTCAGTGGTTCCCAAATTTCCTTCTCCACCTGCTGTTAAACCACCGTTTCTGGAATCACTAGCCAGTATGACCCCGTTGTAGGCCAACAAGATCCTGGCACAAAAGGTTTGGTACCACTGGACTAAGCCTTATATTTTGGGTGAAGTCTATCCCAACCCACCCACCTAGGTTTAGTTGACCACTCCTTATCACTATACATGCCACCTAGACGTAGAAAACGTAACTGGTTTTAGGTTACAACTAATAAAAACGTAACTAGTTAAAAGGAAACTGGCCCTGTTGGCTGTAGGATTTTGAGAGCTGCAATCCAAAAAAATAGAAGTAATTTTTTTTTCCATCTGTGGCTCTTGGCTAGTTGGCCAAGTGGGCCAGCCATTTTGCAAGGAGCCGCAAAACATTCAACTATGCCCACGGTACAGTTAAAGCTACCCCCACTTTTCACTACGGTCGCCTCCACCCCTTTCGTATTCTACACGTGGAGTAGAAAGAGCAATTTCTGATCCCATGATGGATGAAATACATCAAGGTAACTAGGTGTGTAGCCCTACCGTGACCCACTCTGGATGAGGCCACGGTCTCCTTTCCCACGCAACCAAGTCAATTTTGAGTGCTTTAACGGTAGCTACCAGATGGTTATACACCAAGTGTTGGGAGGGGGGGTAAGCAGTGGAAAACTCTGAACAGAAATGGGTTGGGTAGGAAGAGATGTTTTTCATGTTAGTTACATTGTGCTGGAATTTGATTTTGGAAGAACTATCTATCCTATTTGCTTGGGCAGATTAACAACTTCTGGAGCCCCAGGACCAGATAAGAGATCTGGCAGCCCTTCCTTTCCAAAATCGGTCGGAAGAGATGGTTAACATTCAGTTGTCCTTGGTCCCAATTTGGCAATAGTGTAGGTATCACACATAAAACACGGGGGGCTATTTTTGGTGCTAATACTTTTTGTAGGAATGTTTTTCCCTCACCCAGACAGATTCACGAGTCACTCTTATAATTAAGTCACTAACTCTAATGGGGGGGTGGACCCTTACAGATCCACCTACCAAGTTGTTAATCTGCTCTCGGTAACAGCACAGTCTTTGGCCTGATTTGTCCAATTTCGCTTCTAATAACAACGTTCTCCTTTCTTTTTCTCTCTTCCTTCCATTTCAGCAACAAGGAGCGGCTACGACCGTCTACTGTGCCACTGCCCCAGAACTTCAAGGCCTGGGCGGGATGTACTTCAACAACTGCTGCCGTTGCCTGCCATCACTAGAGGCTCAGAATGACCTGACGGCAGCCGCCTTGTGGGAGCTGAGCGAGAAGCTGATCCAAGAACGGGTTGGCAGGCAGGGCAAGTAGCGGGGAAGCCCCTTGGGGGGGGCTTCAAGCACATTGAGCCCCGTAGCCAAGCTTCGGCAAAGAGGTAGGGTGGGGAGTGTGTGTGTGTGAAAAGCAAATGGCCAGTCTTGGAACCTTTCCCTTACAACTACAAATAAGCTAGTGCTCAGTGAAAAGATAGCTGTTGTGACAGATGTGGCAGAGCCGAGGGAAACAAACAGGGAGCTGAGCAGGGTTAGCTGACAACGTTAATGTGTCCAGATTTAGTTCTGCCTCTGTATTATACTCTGTTTTCAATCCAGCAAAAAGGAAAGTAATTCTAGTCAAAGGGTGATCAAGAAAAAAGCAAAAAGCCCAAAGAGCTTTACCCCCATCCTTTTTTAAGGTGTATATTTCCCCACTCGCTCCCCTCTAGAAATGTAGTGCATGAAAAAAACGAAGTATGGGTTCACCAGAGGTATCCTCATCAGGGTATTGTCGGCATCCTAAGGCGTGTGGCATTTGATGGAAGCCCCAGGGTCTCTCCTTTATCCTAAGCAGCCCCAGAAAAATCTGTAACAATTCTGGAAAATAGCCACTTCCACGTTGGGAATTACATTCCCTTGGTTATTATCGTAACTCATAAGGCCCAGCAAACTCAACCCTACTTTCTGTTCCCTTCTTTGAGGAGTGGATCCCCGTGCCAGGTTGGCGGCTCTCTGTCCACACGGAGTGGCGGAGATGGGGGGGGGAGATGACAAAAACTCCAAGTCCTAAATGATGACAATTTGCTCTGTGGGCAAATTAAAAACCACCTTACCTTTAAAAAAAAAAAGAAGGCTGTTCAAAAGTCCAGGTTACTTCCCTTTCAATTAAATATATTGCAGAATATCCATTAAAATATGATATTAAAAGGTACATTTGCAAACCATTCTCTATATACTGGGATAAAGATGTGTCCTTACAAACACACTGGGTATCAGCAGCCAGAGGGGCTGAGAGTTTTTGTCCATCCGTGTCTAGGGCGAGAGTTTTATGGAGCATCCCAGCGTCCCCAGCTTATTGATCTATTCAGTTCATTTCCTTCTTTCCTTCCTTTCTTCTTCTTTTTTCTCAGTTTAAATGCAATAAAAAGAACATGCTTGAATATTGTCACCTGAAGAGCAAGTCTGGTTTCCGCGACTCTCGAGTTCCTTTTTGTGTGTGTGTTTTTTTTTTGTTAGTTCTTTTAGGAAAAGAAAATGTGAGGAAAAATAAAGAAACTCTTCAATGCCATTAAACGATTTCTCTTCTTGTTTCTTTCCAAGTTCATTTGTCTGTGGGATTTTTCCCCCTTTCTTTTTTTTTGTGCTTTGTAGCTTCTCTTCATGCCAGAAAATTGTTGTAAGCCATCCGCCATCCAGCACCAGTTTTTCTGTAAACAAGCAAACAAATAAATAATGGTTATTTCCATGTCCTAAGCCTTCCGTTATTTGCGTCCGATAAGCTGTGTGTGATACCTGTCCATCAAATTTGACTTCTCTGTTTCAATTTACATTTTGCTCTCACCTACGTATCCAAGGAATTCAAGGTGAGCTACTTCTCCAGCTTCACCCTTCCCCCCCCATAACATAACTTCTCTTGGTTCCATGATACTTGAACCACTTCCTTTTCATCTCACATGACAAAGATCTCCAGATGTTCCTTTCTCCTCTGCCTTTACTTGGGGCTATCGCATGACATTAAGCTACACTCAACAGTTTTCCCTGTTTGATGGCACTTTGACGGCGATGATTCCATCCTACAGAATCAGAGGATTTCTAGGTTGATTTCCCCCCCTGTGTGCTAACTCTCATGCATGTCCCTGAACTGCAGGAGAGAATACTGACTACAGTGATGCCTCGCAAGATGAAAATAATTCGTTCCACGAGTCATTTCGTATTGTGAAAATTTTGTCTTGTGAAGCGCGGTTTCCCATAGGAATGCACTGAAAATTAATTAATGTGCTCCTATTCGTCTTGTGAAGTACGACCATAGAAAAATTTGTCTTGCGAGTCACTTTAAAAAAAAGAAAAACACTTTCGTCTTGCGAGTTTTTCGTTGCACGAGGCATTCGTCTTGCGAGGCATCACTGTATTTCACCAACCTAGGAACGCTAGGATTCTGTGGGATGGAGCCACTGCTGTAACATTGTAGGGTAAATCATCTTGTTGCTTGAGTTCTCACATTTAGGCTTTTAAGATGCAAAATATATGTCACTCACACTTTTGCTGTCTTCCTAGGTAAACAGTTCTGAAAACAAAGAGGTGTTCTGCTCTGTTAAACTTTCCATGTAAGAAAACAAACCAACTCCCCTTGCAGTTAATTAAAACTGTAAAAACCTACCCATAAGCAAGTTTCTTTCTGTGTTTCTTTCTTTGGTGGGGGTGAACAACAGCAGTTTTGCTGTATATTTACCCAAGACCCATGTGGTGTTTTCCCACTTTAAGTACAACACAGGTCACCTCGAATTCAGACTCAGGTTTAAAGGGAAGCATGAGCAGAACAAGGTTCCTCTCCTTCCTGAGGTGGAAACCCATTCAACCGTAAAACTTAGCAAACACATTATCTTCACTCACAAAGCCCAGCAGCCCGGCTCTGTGTAGCCACTGACAAGGGCTAATCTAACATTTGACTTGGCTTGGTTGGCATCTACATTACGCACTTCTTGCCTCTCCCAACAAAGTTGTGCATGTGAGCCACAGTGTTCAAACCTGAGCACGCATTACTCATGTCAAAATATGCAAAGAGGTCTTGTTTCCATGTTACCAAACGGACATCAAACTCAAGAAGTAGCAACAGGTTAGACAAATGGAAGACAGCGCCAAACGAAACCCTTGCTTACATCATTTGGTTTGAACCCATCCCTGCTCAACCTATCTGTAGGCAGTCCCAGTGGTGTCATCGACGTATAAAGGGGAGATAGGAGGAGGCTAGGAAAACCCCTTACCTGAAGTGAGGACATTATTTTAGGGGACCCATCTTCCCCACAAAACTGCTGAATAAAAATGGCATATTCTTAATGCTGACAAAGTATTGGGAGCAAAATGGAAGATTAAAATATTTCTGATAAATAAATATCGGTCCTATGTGGGTGGAATAGAGTTAGGGCTGGGCTAACTTTTATCCCAAACGAGCATTCTCCATGGCAACACTGCGTTTCAAGTCCCCAATAATATCTACAATTTACTCCTGTTCTCTTGCATGCACATTAAACTACCTACTTAAAAAAAATATATGATCAGATGAATACTATACTAAAAAACACAACACACCACCAAAATACATTCAAAGCAGTAAGGCACAACCATCCATTTAAAAACCCTACTAAAAGTCAGAGAAACCTTTTAGGAAGAGAAAACATACAGAATTATGGTTAGTCTAGGCGTCTTATCTTTGGCCTTCCAAAAAATAGGTTAAAAGATGAACTCATCACTCCTGAAAGCTGCTAGGACCGACAACTCCTCTCTCTTTTTTAACCCTGGAAAATAGAGGGGATTGGAGGAAGCCAAAGGGCAAATAAAGTCTTTTGAGGGGCTCAGAATGATACCTTGTCCCACACAAGCATGCCTATGCCCATGGCTTCTTTACCTACACTGGCATCTCTATACCTCTGGTTTCTGCTAGCTACCCAAGGCAGGGTATGGAGTTTCTCATCAGATTTGTTTTATGAAGTCAGGCCCTGCCACACAGCAGAGCGCCGGCTTCAGCAGCCCAGTCAACTTATCCTGCTCACAACCTTCTGTCATTCCAGAAAACCCTTCCCCAAAGCAGCTGCATTTAAAAGGAATGAAATGGCTTTGTGATAAATAAAAAGGAGCAAGAGTTCCCAAAAATAATTGCTACTTTGCATTTTGATAAACAGTTCAAATACCCGATCATTCGAAGCCATTAGCTTTAAACACTGCATTGTACTTTGGTACATAATTCAGAACATTTCCCTTCAGTCAAATTTATATATTGATCTGTGGAGAGCTGCAGCTTCAGACAATTTACCTACATTGATGTCGGAAATTCCCCCCCCCCCGTCCTCCTTAACAAACTGGTGTACAGATATAGAGTAACCTACACTCCAGACCTCTACACACAGGTACGAGAAAGAAAAGATTGTTATGCATGCACTTTCTCACAGAAACACACAGAGAACCTACGTAATGCAAAACATAGTCCATAGTCCAATCAAATGGGCATGAGGGGTGGAGAGGATGGCAAGAACACCTGTCTTATCTTCAAAACCAGCATTTGCCCCTTCCCTGAGAAAGTGCAAATCATCACCATTGTGGGGTTGGGAAGAGGGGTGTGTTAAGGGCAACAATAGATTCAATAGATCAAAAGCACATCATCTCCATTAATATTTGGATCGCTCCCATCAGCAACAGAAGCACCCCAAATGATACTCAACAATGTGGATGCCTTTGTTGGTATTAGCACTGGTTGAAAGACCTCTCTCCTGAACTTTTCCAGGACTTTTAACTTCCTGAAGAAGTGTGTATGTGCACGAGTTCACATGGGTGCAAAATAGTCAGCTATTTACCATATTTTTCGCTCCATAAGACGCACTTTTCCCCCACAAAACAGGGGGGTGGAAAGTCTGTGCATCTTATGGAGCGAAGAAAACAGATTCTATTTTCCTGTTTTCTTCTCCTGAAAAATTGGTGTGTCTTATGGAAAGGTGCGTCCTATGGAGCGAAAAATACGGTACATTGCAACCTCTGTTGGCTTAAGTCAGAGGTGGGGAGCTCAATTGGATTAGGATGACTGTCATTCTTGACTATTGGCCATATTGCCTAGGGCTGAAAGGACCGCAGATGGCTTATGACCAGGGATAGCCTTTAAAGGTGAGGTGACTCTTGTGTGAGGTCCTTGAATGTGTGCTGGAGCAGGACTCCAACCACATCTGGAATTTCCATCCCCTTTGGTTTCATGGAGAAATTCCTCGAATGGGCTTCTGACCTTCTCTGTGTAAAGTGGGCCTTTCACCATATACACTCGGGGTAAGATCACACCAGTATTAGGAAAGCCTTTTTCAGCCATGCAGCAATAATTTGACTTCTGTCAAGGTTGAATAGCTCTCTGCCTGGTGTGTTAAAACCCATGACCTTTCAAGCCAAACACACTTATACTAACCTGTTTACCACCAGAACAATCAATACCTTGCAAGTGAGATAGTCTAGACAGCTTCTCTTTTGTCCTTTGGTCTTATTTGTAGCTTAAGAATTGATAATTATATCTGGCTGGGAAACAAAACTGCCTCAGCTGTTTCACCATCTCTTTCTCCCTCCCTTCCCCGCACTTATCGGTTTTCATAGTTTTACACTCATACCATTTTATTGTCATTTCCTTCCTGCACAAAATTCCTCCAAATTTAAGACGCCCTGTAATTCTGAAGGCCAGATTACTGCAGGGAGACTGCATGACTGGATACCAAAATGCCCCTCATTGCAAAATGAAATAAAATCTAATGATTTCAAGCACAACAACTGATTTCTGACATATCGGTTAAGAGCCTGTTGCATAGCTGTGCCTGCAGAACGCAAATGGCCTAACTTTCAGCACCTTGTGGGTGGAAATCAACACATTCCCGACTTTAATATTTGGATGTGTGCAACCCACTGCATGAGACAACCCACCAGATGTGTAAACCCTCAAAATGGAGATTGGAGTCTGTACTTGAGTAAGTACAGACTCATTAGCTGCCAGTGAGAAGCCCTTGTGAATTACACCATTTGCCTTCTGCAAGGACATCTAAGCAATGGGATTTAGGCCATCATGTACTTCACCAAAGGGCGATAGGATATAAATTCCATACTTTCGTCCTTCTACCCTGCTTTTCTCCTTAAAGAGGGCCCGTGGTGGCGCACAGGATTGAAAGACAATCTTCAAAAGCTCAAAACAGTACTTATACAAATATTTACAAAGAATCAAGCAAATACCGCACTTAAAAGGGTAAACAAAATCAATGCCAAAATCATGTTCAAGGCGACAGGGTGCCACACTCCATTTAACCATCCCTAAGAATTCAAAGCTACAGCGCTAACCTTAAGTGCCATCTGAAAGAGTGAGCTGTCCAGGTATCAGGGCCCACAGCCTTTCCATGCAAAATAATCACATGCTTGTTTCAGAACAGAGAGGGGTGCGGGCATCTTTGGACTGATGCCGGCTGCATGTTCAGCTTCGGGCTGTTCCAACCCCACACGGAGGTATTATTTTAGGAGCAGTGAAAAACCCCGCTTGGGTCTTTAACAGAGTCTTCACAGTGAGCGGCAAGCAGGGTGAGGGGAGAATTGTTTAGTGAATGGGCTTTGTGCCGTTAAAAGAGGAGGATGCTGTGGATAGGCGGGCAGCAACGGACAGCCGCTGGCCGTCCTGTGCTAGCAGTAAAAGTGTCAAGGTGTTATGAATGCCCCGATGATAGGGCCCAGTTGTTATTTGCCGGCTAGTGAGGGGGATAGCTAATGATGTGAGGCATGCAAAATGTTTCTTGTGCTAATCCATCTGTGTGCAGGAAGGCAGGCAGGCAGGAAGGAAGGAAGGGAGAAGGGCTGGGGAATTTACTTGGACAGCTGGAGATAAAAGCCCCGCTGATGGAGTCATCCAGAAGGGGATGTCGATAAGAACTGTCTCCCCATATAATGCAAGACTGTTCGCAAGGTGGCCCATTTCTTCTGTGGGGGCCTTGACAAGAAAGGAAAGGATTTAAATGAAGAAGCTAGAGCTGCTTGCTGAAAATCGTGCTGAACGACGAATGGGGGGGGGACGGCTCTACCATTGGGCAGCGGTGCTGGCCTGTCGTGAATGAGCAAGCAAAGGCGTAGCAATTTCATTTTGTTATCTTCCTCTAGTGTCTTTTTTATTGTCAAAGAGATGCTGGGCGTGGGATCTGAAGCATTGTTTGCCTGCTTAGGGCTCAAAGGAACCCTGACCCTTAAGTAGGCAAGGAGTACTTTTGACATCTTCTTAATAATAATATAATAATAATATAATTTATTGTCATTGTAAGTATATACACAGTATACCATACAACGAAATTCTTCTTGGACTCCCTGACTGGAGAGGCAGAATTTGCAAGAAGAAGTATGATTTTATTGTATTTTGTTTTGAAAGTGAGGAACACATCTGGGATTTGCAGGGGGAATCCCCTTGGCTCTCAGGCAAAGTCCCAAATCCATTTTGTGGTACTAATTTTTATCATTGTTGAGTGAGGTGTCGTCAAGTGGCTTCCAATTTATGTAATCCTAATACAGTGGTGCCTCGCTTGACGATGTTAATTTGTTCCAGCGAAATCACTGTAGAGCGAAAACATCATCAAGCGAAATAAAAAAGCCCATTGAAATGCATTGAAAACCGTTCAATGTGTTCCAATGGGCCGAATACCTGCTCGTCCAGCAAAGATCCTCCATATGGTGGCCATTTTCTGGTGCCTGTTAAGCGAAAAATCAGTCCTAAAAACAGCGGGGGGGGCATTTTCTTCAGCCGGTGGCCATTTTGAAACCCGACAATCAGTTGTTTGCTGATCATCGTAAAGCGAAAATTCAAAAATTGGTTCCCGAAGCAGGGAACCTATCATCGTGAAACAAAAAAAACCCCATTTAAACCATCGTTTTGTGATCGTTAAGTGGATTCGTTGTACAACGGGGTAATCGTCCAGCGGGGCACGAGTGTACTGTAGGATTTCTGGGGTACACAAGATGTTCAAGGAATAGTTTATCATGACCACCCCCAGTATGTTACTATGGCTGAACAGAGATTTGAACTTATGCATCCCGAGTCCTTTTCTAATTTTTGTTTGTTTTGAACGGCAATATTTTGAAGTGTGTTGAAATTGCCCCAGCTAGAATTCTGGAGTTTTACCCTCCCTTCCAAAGCTATTCACATTTTCTGAGAGATGCCCTGCATGGGGCATAATGGTCAGGGAGACTACAATACCCATAATGTGTTGCAGTGCCACAGAGCTTAGCCCCAGCCAGCTAGTTCCTCTGACTGTCAACAATTAAACTGAGGCTATCATACTCTGGATATACCATGAGAAGACAAGATACACTGGAAAAGATAAAGGAAGGGAAAATAGAAAAAGGGGAAGACCAAATGGAAGATGGTTTGATTTGCTTGTTCTTTAGTTTGCAAGATGCGTTAAAAAAAAGATCTTTAGTAAGTCATTAATTCATAGGGTCACCATGCATGGGAAGCCCACAACAACAACAATGAAGACATATTTGTGACACCAATCCTTGGCTGGAGACTGCGCCAAACAGCAGGGTCATTTCTGTTGAGATAATAGCAATCTTGCATGCTTTCTAACACTGGCTATTGGGGTGGGTGGGAGCTTTTAGGACATAACAGTCCTGAAACAAGCAAGCGAAAGGAGCAGCAGAAGTATTGCTAGCCCTTGGAAACCAAAATACCCGCTACAGTTGAACGGCATCTTGAGGCTGTCTGTGTCTCCTGTTACATCTCCCCAAGTAAAAAAAATCTGTCACGGTGGTAAATTGGATTAGACAAGTGCCGAATCGGCCAGGAATTTCCCACCGAGCAAAGCTTTTGCAGTGATTGAACAGCAGCATTTCAGCAGGTTGAGTTAAATCCAGTGTAAACTTCTAAGTGAACCACTGGCCCAAGCTCAGCATGCAGGAAGCAGCAGTCTGCAATGCATCTAGGACTTGATCTTAAAGTAGACGTTGGAAATGCTGCCCAGTCTAGGGACGTACAGGTCTGGACTGTGTCAGATGAGCATGAGTCCATTCTGCTCCCATTTCCTGCAAATCCTGTTTTTTTTCCAAGATATATTTACATTCTTATTTCAATTGTACATATTTTCCCCATAAAATATGTATTTTTCCCTAATGTCTTTTTGCAAGAAATTCCGCCAGCCTATGCCTTTTTATAGATATTTTCCCTGATACACACAGATTATGTAAAAAATTTCCCCTAAAGTATGGATTTTCCTATACATTTTTCTCTCTAAAAACACATTTTAATGCATTTCCTTAACATCTTCATTTTTGTACACCTTTTCCCAAATATATATATTTTAATAAGCTTTTCATATAAATACACAGATTTCTATGCCCATTCTCTGAGTTCAGAACAGCATCACAGATCTGGAAAAAAATACATGGCAATTTGGAGGATAATTGTAATCAGATTGCAGTGTTAATCCAGGGATTAAATCAGCCCTTTTAAAAATCTCCTCCTATGCCTCACCCGGGATGGCAGTCTTACTTGATATTCTTTGAGATCCTCTGCATTTCCTTAAAACTAAAAGAGATGTTGAAATTCTATGGCTTAAGACCATGGCTCTGTCGTGGCCCAACAGGATGATGGAGGCACCCTTTTTGCACTTGGAAATCTCAGGTGTGTCTTTGTTGTTGCTACCACATATGTACGTACTGCACTATGACATATTGGATGCAGAGTTGTGCATGGTTAGATGACACTCACAAGCATCAATGTCAATTTTTTAAAAATAGATTGATCTATGTGTGGAAATCAACCCTGAGTGCTCACTGGAAGGACAGATCCTGAAGCTGAGGCTCCAATGCTTTGGCCATCTCATGAGAAGAGAAGACTCCCTGGAAAAGACCCTGATGTTGGGAAAGTGTGAAGGCAAGAGGAGAAGGGGACGACAGAGGACGAGATGGTTGGACAGTGTCATCGAAGCGACCAGCATGAATTTGACCCAACTTCGGGAGGCAGTGGAAGACAGGAGGGCCTGTCGTGCTCTGGTCCATGGAGTCACAAAGAGTTGGACACAACTCAACGACTAAACAACAACATGTGTTGAAATTCGTATGTTTGAAGGTACTCTCTGTCAAATACATGATTTCCAACCGTATTTTCTATTCAAATACATATTTAGAATACATGCATATCCTGAACTAAGAGCCGTGTCATAACATTCAGAAGAATGGACATCTGGTGGAGAGCTATAGAACAATCCACGCCCTAGTTCAAGACCTGGCCTTCAGGTCATACCATATGAGATTCAAAATACCAAATTCATCAATTATCCTTATGAAAAAAGACACCTTCCCCAAATGTTCCTTTGAGATCTAGCAAGGTTATGCCCAAGAATGGAAGCAATGGCAACTTTGTGCCCGTTTTAGCAGGCAACACACACACACCCCGGCACATACTGGCAAAGGGTACATTCACACGTCCCCTACATTGCGTTTTTAATTACACAAAAAAGTGCCTTTCATTCCCCTCCCAAACATGTGCTCAAGAGTCAAATTGTATACATTGCTTGAACACATTTCTTGCAACTGAAAAAAGGGGTGTTGATTCATTGTTCAGTATGTGTTCGAAATAACACATACTGTGTACATTTTGGAGGGATGTGTCTGCAGCTGCCCATCAGTGTGAAGATTTTGGAGAGCAAATTGCACCTATCCTACAGACTGCTGGGGAAAATGCAGGCTGCCACAATCCTATCAAAACAGGATCCTGAAATTGGCTTCTCCACATATCCTTATGCCGAGTAACAGTCCTCATTTTTGTTTTTTCCAGGAAAGCTCTTTTTTTCAGCCTTTATGAGCATAACAAATGCAGGAAACAGCTCACGCAGAGAGACAAAAATGAAGAGAAAAATGCAAACAGAGAAAGGGTGCATCTGAATTAGTTTTCATTATTCTTATGACACCTGTCAGCCTTTTTTGAAAACACACACGTACACACAGAAAGATACGGTGAGGCTCTTCTTTTTTTAAAAAAAAAAATTAAAATAATATAACGTTGAGGCAAGGTTAGTCAGAACACAGCGAGCCCTGTCAACACCCACAATTAAAAGTTGCTTACCATCCTGCAAAATCAGTTCTGCCGGCATCAATGTGCCGGGGATATCGCATGTGGTTTCAGTCTTAACTGAAAGCTCAGGGATAATCCTGTCTCCTAATACAGCTCACAAGCCTAGCTCAGAGATTCCACATCGCAATCACATTACTCTCCTAATGACACTATCGCCCAAAGAGGGGCGGGGGAGAGGCAGAGGGGGGAACAGTGATCGAAACAGGCTGCTTTTATAGTCCACGGACAATGTCCACGAATTTAGGAGGCCAAGCAATTAAATGGTCAATTTGTAGCAAGTTAATATCGGGGCATCTTGACAAACAATCGGAGGTTGTGATAAACAGGAGCAAAGCTTTCTGGCAACCAGCAGTTCTCTTGTTCCTCAGACACATGCGCTGCATGAGTGCAGGAACATGGCACACTTACTTTATTCCACTTGTCCAGGGCTCCTGAGAGCAGGGTTTCCCAACCTTGGGTCCCCAGATATTTTGGAACAAAGACTCCCAGAAGCCTTCATCATGAGCTGTGCTGGCCAGGATTTCCGGAAGTTGTAGCCCAAGAACATTTGACTCGTTGCCACAATAAAAGGAAAGTGCAAGTGAAAGGAAAACATTCGGTAGTGTTCCCCGAGATATTTTCCATTCTGTTCCACCCTGGAACATCCACTTTTGACTTTAAAACATTAGGAATCCTCTGGGCCATCTTTTCGTTTAGGTTTGGTGCATTATGCACAAGTCAGCACTCGAAGCAGCCAATACCAAAATGACAAAAAAAAAAAAAAATTCATTTAAGCTTTTAACCACATTTCAAACAAAAGCTCTGAGGACATAAGGGAAATTAATTTATTAAAAAGCAAGCGCTTGATAATGCACATGATGAGAGAAAGAAATGCATCTGTTCAATATCGTATAAAACAGTGGGTAATCCCATTCATGGTCCATTGAGGACTTGTCTTATTATTCTTGGAAAATTGCATTTAAAGTATTGAGCCAACATGCTCCAATTGCTCATAGCATGCACGGACATCCGTGCGCACAAACACACACGTACACACACGCATTTCCAAAATGGAATGACAGACAAACCCTCAGAGCTTTGTGACTCCTTGTAGCCATGGTAGGAATTGAAATAAAACTTTTGGAAGTTCGGACAGCGTGCTGTAGGGGAACTGCAGTAGGATGGCACTGGGAGGGCGGATAGAAATGGTGGACTGGGACTCAGGAGGCCTGAGTTCTAATTCTCACTTGGTGGTAGAAACTCACAGTATGTCTCTGTAAAATGACTCCTGAAATGTCTGACAGACCTTGAAAACTCTATTGGGATCACTAAAGACAAGAGCATGGCAAAAAGGGGTATAAAATTGTGAATAGGAGCTGATCAATGTGTTCAATTAATTAAATACTGAAGTATCTCCTGCACTTATTTGATATAAATTCATGCCACGCAAAATGATTTGGTGGGAATGTTTATCATTTGTTTTATTAGTACAAAACATGTATATTTTAGCTTTCCTTCAACAAATGCCCAGCTGCCATTCTTGTGATACCCTTACAACCCCCGTTTGTTACCACAATAGTGGTAATAGTGACAGCGACCGGCTGTCATGGCTGAGCGAGAGGAGACACCCAGGTCTCAGTGTCAACATCCTCACTATTAGACCCCCCCTGACTCTCAGAACCTGCTGCTCATGTGCATTCTCCATGCACAAGTGTCCAACCCTACCTACATCAACTGCGCATCAAGCCTTTGCACCACATCCTACTCAGAGTTGTCCTGTTCTTCCTCCCCATAAGCTATGGATCCTAGTAGGGGTTCTAGGCAGAAGCAAAAGAAAAAGAAAAAGAAAAGAAAAAATAAAAAAGACATGTGGTGGCCCCTTAATATTTGAATGGGAGCTTTTGCAGATGGCCACTTCCTCAGAGATAAGAGAGGAACAAGGGGGTAATTAACCCAGAGACGAGGCTCAGATTTTGGAAAATGGAAGCCATTTTTGACGCCATTTCTTCAGGTCCTTCTATGCTCACTTTGCTTTGCCCCTTCAAGCACCCAAAAAGTTGCCTTTTTTCTGTTCAAAAATCTTATTATCTCACATGGCAATATTAAAAAAAAATAGCTAAACCAATAAATTAAGAAGCTAAAACTAATCTAAAAGATTAACTACTTAGCCTTATTTTAAAAAAGAAACACAACCCACACCAATATGCCTGAAATCTCAGATATGTAGGACCCCTATATACAGTGGTGCCTCGCAAGACGAATTTAATCCATTCCACGGTTAATGTCGTCTTGCGAAAAATTCATCTTGCGAAATGTGTTTTCCCATAGGAATGCACTGAAATCTAATTAATGTGTTCCTATGGGCAAAAAAAGTCAGAACAAAGTCAAATTTGGTTTACAAAGGGTTTACTAAGTGCTCTTTAAAGCCATACATATTGTGCAGATGATTTTAAAAATTTCAATCAAAAAACTTTAACTTTTTAAACATCATAGAAAAACATTTAAAAATCAGCAAACATGAGGGAGGAACAAAAAAACGGAAAACATTCGTCTTGCGAAGCACGGCCATAGGACCATTTGTCTTGCGAGTCATCAACCCCATTGCCAAAACCATTTGTCTTGCGAGTTTTTTGTCCTTCAAGGCATTTGTCTTGTGAGACACCACTGTACAACATACAAAGAGGTAGGACAAAGGCCACCAAGAGGTGGGACGAGCCACAAGAGAGTACCTTTGTATGTTGCATATAGCGCTGCAATAAATTGCAGGTAAGTGAAACCGCTGATACCGATCCTGTGGATACGGGGATCTCACTGTATAAATATATGAAAATATAGACACACAAATGAAACAGAATTCTTAAAAAAAGTAATAAAATGCTTTCCATAATAAATCATTTGTGTGTTAGGGGTAGAACGATCCAATAAAGTTGCGTATAAAATAAAATGGCCAGCTCAGAGCTTGCCTCCTGTTTTAACAGATAAATAGAGCCTCCTCCCACTTCAGTCTGCCTCAACTATCGGTTTTTCTAAGCATGGAGTTCCAAATTGCCATTTTATATATCCCACAATATGGCAATTGAACACTACTTTGAGATCATTCTAGGAAATTTGAACCTGGGACACTGTGAAAGACAATGCTCATGAGCCAAGATCGTTAAGGGACAGACACAGGTGATATTTCACTTTCTCATACATTTTTATTTTTAATATTTAGGAAAAAAAGAGCTGAAACCCTTCCCCTCAAATTTATGAAGGCCTCAGTGAATTTTATGAGGTACTTACTAAAAGCAAAAAAAACCCAAAAACCAATACTGTATTCTCAATGTTTACACTGTTGCCAAATTCAATAGATGCAGCTATTTACAGAATAAACAGGATGTATTTTAATTGTTTGTTTGTTTGTTTGTTTGTTTGTTTGTTTGTTTGTTTGTTTCCCCACCTTTCTCCTTAAAAAGCACACTAGGCTGCTTGCAACATTAAGAGACAATATTTAAAGCTAAAAACAATAAGCCTACAAATACAAAAAAGGATCAAACAAGGACCACTCAGTAATAGTAAACACATGCAATACTAAAAACACATTCCAAGAGTCAGGCATAACATAATCCATCTAAAAATCACACTCAGGCAGGCAGTCCTTAAGGGAAAGGTCTTTGGCTGCTTTCGATGATCGTTGTAGGACAGCCAAGATGGGGCCAGCCTGGCCTCCTGTGGCAGGGAGTTCCAGAGTCTGGAAGCAGCCATAGAGAAGGTCCTCTCCCATCTCCTCACTAAACATGCTTGTGATGGGGCTGTCGCTGTGAGAAAGGCCTCTCCTGATGATCTTCACATACACGCAGGCTCATAATGCGAGACATGGTCTTTGAAACAACTTGGTCCCAAGCCATTTAGAACCCACACTTTGAATTGTGTCTGGAAATGGATCTGCAGCCAGCGGAGGGGCTATAACAGGGGGATTATGTGATCCCTTTAACTAGCCCCAGGCCCAATTATGAAACTTTTAAAAATGAGGAGCCTGTTGGGTGGGTGGGTGAGTGAAGACTAAAAATAGCCATTATCTGTATCAGAAATATGGCTGTATAACACAGGGCCTCAGCCTTCTACAAACAAAAGACTCAAAATCCTCTGCCTTAAATGGTCAAATCCATCTGTTTCCTCTAGCATAAAAAAACCTCAAATTCTTTTCACTTTGGGGTATCAAAGGGAAAACTGTGCCATCTCCTCCCCCTCTGCCCTGAGGCATGGGCATTAAAAAAAGGTGAGGGAAATATCCCATTGCCACAAAAGAAAGAGGAAGTTTATGCTTTGGGGTTGGGGAGAGAAGAGAGATGAATAAGGTGGGGAAAACTTTCATTTATTTATCTAATACTGAACCAGGATATTTACTTCTAGATTCCAGAGCCCTTTACAGCTTTCTTAGACCCATGTTTGTTTTTCCTGTCAAATTTACAAGAAATCCATGAGCTTTGGAAACTTCTTGTTAATACCACGAAGACAGCAAAATTCGCACCTACTGTGGTTTCCCCGAAAATAAGACAGGGTCTTATATTAATTTTTGCTCCAAAAAGTACATTAGGGCTGATTTTCAGGGGATGTTTTATTTTTTTCCCCTATACAACAATCTACGTTTATTCAAATACAGTCGTGTCATCTTCAGAGCACGTTACCATAGTCTCTCCAGACTGAAGGATGATTACATGTCATCTTCTTCTGGTTGCTGCACATTGGTGGAGGGCGGGGTTTCACTTCACTGGTGCTTATTTTGGGGGTAGGACTTATATATTAAAAGTAGAGCTGGGGACAAATAAAAATGGCGATTCGTTTTGATCCGTTATTCATCAAATTTAACAGATCAACGAATACATTAATATTCTTTGACGAATCGACAAATTGATCCGTCGAATCGACAAATTGATCCGTCGATTCATTTGCACTTGAAATGGCTATAGCACTGGCCCCCAATGACCTAGAGACACCTAATTTTCAGGGAAGCTTCATCAGATGCTTTTCTACAACTCCTGAAAGTGTGGTAAATATTGGATCGCAGACCCCCAAGTTATATAGTCACAAAGAGGACCCCCCAGGAAAGCTCCCCCCAGGTACTTAAGGCAGGCTAAGGGAATCCAGGCTGCCCTTTGCAAAGATGGCAGCTGCAACTTCCCTACCCTAAATGAAGCTGCAGCCACCATCTTTGCAAAGGGCAGCCAATCTCCATTTTTACATGTGTGGCTCTGAGGTCAGAAGACCTCAGCAGCAGCGATTAAAGTAAGAGGGTGTCGGTGGGGGTGGTGTATGGGGGTGTAGGGCCTAAGGTAGGGAAAGGAAGGGGGTGGAGGAGTAGGCTGTGGTATTGGGTGGCTGTGTGGGATGGTGGCTGCCTTTTTGCCAGCAATCAGTTGATCGGTGACTGGTAGGCACAATGGTAGTTTTTTTAAAAACAAAAACAAAAGATGAATACAAATGGGTAAATATTCATCCCTTTGTATTCGTGGGGGTCCCTGGAACCCACAAATATGGATTGACAAACATTAAACAAATTGGCTATATTCATCGGAAAAAGCTATCAGGTTTTATATTCGTCCCCATCTTTAATTATGAGCATCCTGAAAAATCATACTAGGACTTATTTTCAGGTTAGGTCTTATTTTCAGGGAAACATGGTAGTTCTGCAAGGGGCATCTTGCAAAATTTCCATCTGATGGGAGACTTTGAAGGGGGTCAGCTCCAAGAGTGGATAAACCATTTTTTAAAAACTCGACAGCCAAATTTAATTTTATAGAAATTCTGATGGGTGCCGAACCAAAGACAGAGGGGCAGGACAGAATGTTCTCGCAAACCCCTAGCTTTACTGGCTCTTCCTGCCAGTAACTAAGCCCTACAAGAGGGATTTCAACCTTTTCGAGTGGGGGTTGAGGAATCATATAAAACTTCCAGCAGGAAACCATGAATCAATGGTGACACCAGGATCTACATGCAACCCTTATGTATTACCAGCAATTGTAGCAACGAGATGTATACACCATGGGCTGTCATAATGGGCTTTTGCGGGGTGGGGAACATGATTTGCTCTTCATTTTCATTATAAGTTATTTCTATGCATGGAAGCCTCTCCTGTTTAACACACAAGCTTTGTTTAATTTACTGGGAAGGTCTCCTGTTCAGACAAGGTCAGTTAAAGTCCACTAATCACTTCAATTAAAATATTTTCAAAGATTTATAAGTAATAAACTGATCTAGCCTGTAATTACAGATTGCCTAAAAGCCAGCTGCCTTCCCGGGCTCTGCAATCCGAGGCCTGTAGCACACTGTTGATTTTCTGGGCACAAAGATAAAAGTGTCCCATAAAATCCAGAATGCTTTGAATTAAACACAATTAAAGTGTAAATCTCAACACCCATTAACATTTAAGGTCCATTAGATTACTTTATCTATCACAATTTTAAATGCTCCAATGTTGTGCTGGGTGTCTTTAATGTTTGCCTCGGCTTCTCTCTAATCTACATCTTGTGCATACATTGGTTATTAAGTAGGGGCAACCATGTAATAACTTTTTTCTAAAATGGAGACTTTCTCCTCATCCAACTTCCATCCCAGGCCACAGGTAAAGGCAAAGGTAAAGGTTCCCCTTGACAATTTTTGTCCAGTCGTGTGCGACTCTAGGGGGCGGTGCTCATCCCGCTCTTCAAGCCATAGAGCCAGCATTTGTCCGAAGACAATCTTTCCATGGTCACGTGGCCAGCGTGATTTAGACACGGAACGCTGCTTACCTTCCCACCGAGGTGGTCCCTATTTATCTACTCGCATTTGCATGCTTTCAAACCGCTAGGTTGGCGGGAGCTGGGACAAGCGACGGGCGCTCACTCCGTCGCATGGATTCGATCTTACGACTGCTTGGTCTTCTGACCCTGCAGCACAGGCTTCTGCGGTTTAGCCCACAGCGCCACCACGTCCCTAGGCCACAGGTAATAAACTACTTTTTGATGGCCAAATGCGGTTAAAAAGCAAACAAGAGGAAATGACCACCTCCATCTTGGTGAACTTGTGGGCTTCTGAGGTTGCTGTCTAGGGAAAGGAAGAGAGCTACGCTCCAGATTTTTTTCTGGTTGGAGGGAGAGGAGAGGGGGCCAGACTGAGAGAAGGATTAGCAAGAGTAGCTAGGGGAAAAGCCTACTGCTGTAGCCAACGAGCAAGGTACCCAAGACAAAGCAAATGGTACCTTCTGCTCACCCAACATGCCTACTTTTTAGTCATTCAATATGACATCAGATGGACTGAGTACTAAGTCCCCTTTGTTCAGCCTTGGTTAGGCCTTATCAACAGTACTGAACTTGCTCCAGTTTGTTGGCCTTTTTCTTAAAGGGTAGCATCCTTTAAGAAGGAGGCCAACAAACTGGAGCAAGTTAGAGAAAGGGTACAATCAGTTTTTTTATCATCTCAGAGTGCAGAACATGGAATAATAGGCTTGAACTATAGGATACCAGATTTAGGGTGAACATCAGGAAAAACCTCTTAACTGTTAGAGCCATATGGCAACGGAAGCCATAACCTCAGGATGTGGTGAGCACTCCAACACTTGAAGCCTTCAAGAAAAAATTGGACCATCATCTGTCAGATCTTTGATTTCGATTCCTGCACTGAGAGGGGTTGGACTTGATGGCTTTATAGGCCCCTTCTCGCTCAATTATTCTATGAGTCAAGCAAGGTGGCCAAGACTTTTAGTTTCCAAGAAATGAGCAGGGCTGTTAATCAAAGGACTTGTTGGAGGTCATGAATTCATGGAGGCACCGTAATTCAGAAATGGCATGACATCATATGACCACCACCGACCCAAGCCATGGTGTTCAGTCTAGCCAGTTATTCTGGCACAGGAGGCAGGTAAACCCACAAGTGCCTCTCCCCACCCATGACAGCAAAGATGCAATAACAACACAGCCGGCAATTAAGAATTTAGCCTCTTTTCATGACTTTGGATATACTGCTGGAGGCAGCTGCTCTCTTCCTGACTAATGCAAGTGCTAATCTTTATAGCATCCGGTTGACAAACAAGGAGAAAAGATGCAACAGATTTATAAGATTCCACAATTCAACCTGGTGGGTTTCTGATTCCCTGGCCTGAATCATAGCTTGAAATAAGGATGGAGGAAATGGGACTCATGCAGACCACATGCAGCTTCCTAAACCTGTTTAGTGCCTGGCTGCTCGAGTGAGGTTTTTAAAGGAATGGTTGAGCCTTATTGCGTTGAATGCATATTTTTGGTGCTGCCTTTGTGTGGTAGTAGCGTGATCCTTTTTTAGTACCTGTATACTTACTGTCTTTAGCTTTAAATATTGATAAAATATTGATCTATTAATCTGTTAATGTATCAATGAAGTGGCCTTGGGTGCTTTTTAAGGAGAAAGGTGGGATAAAAATGTTTAAAATAAATAAATAATTAATTAAAATGTATGTGTACTCCACTCTATTGAACTTCCCTCTCTCTCCTGCAAATAATGTTTTTCCCCTAGTAAAAAGTGGCTCTGCTACTCCTGGAAGCCTATGGCAGTAGAAAGTCACCTTTTTGACAGGTTGCAATGTTCAACATTTTAAAAAATGCACCTCCTGATGAATCGCGTGGAGGTGGGGAAATGCCCACCCAATCAACCAGAATGGCTCAATCCCCCCCCCACCGTGTTGTGTTTTATATGCCATCCAGTTGCTTTCAAGATATGAGAAATATTTAAGGAGTGGCTTTACCAGTGCCAATCTTTGTGCATTTCTATGGCTGAATGAGGATTTGAATACAGCCCTCCAGCCAACACTCAATCCACTATGCCCCTTAAAAAGATAGCAGCGCCTTACACTAGATGCCACTCAGTTTCAAGATCCTCGGAATCCTATAACCTGGATTTTTAAACCAATTAAGTGACATGCTCAATTCTATTCTTTTTGTCCTACCAGCAGATCAGTTTCTTTAACCAATTAACAGATCAATTCACACACTCATCTCCGCAGCAAAAAACTCTACTGCAAATCAGCTAATCAAAAGATCCTTTCAACTATTTTAACCAATTAAAGAATTGATATAGCCATTCACAAGGTGGTCCCGATCAATCATGCATACTGTAGCCCAGAATTGTCCCTTGACTCTCAAACTTCTCAAAGACTGATATGAAAATATATATATATATCCAGGAACCCATTTATTTTGGGTCCTAAAATGTTTAGTTCATTCATGAAATGGAGATGCATTTTACTTTCTCATTATAAAGGGAGCCTGCACCTCATTAGTCAATAACAAAATCGAAAAAGTCATTGACAGCTTATCTTTTGTCTTCCCTGTGTAGGTAGTCATGATACCCAGTGAGGTGTAGAGAGTGACAGCCTAGGACTCAGGAGGTGTGGGTTCGAATTCCTGCTCAGCCATGGGGAGTAGAGCTGACGAAACCAATCCTTAAATATCTCACTTACCTTGAAAGTCCTGTTAGGAACACTATAAGTTGGTTCTGACTTAACAGCACATAACAACAATATAAACATTTGGGCAGACGTT